>NW_013666690.1:172317-180241 GCF_000517525.1 Limulus polyphemus
ACGTTACTTTAACGTAATTACGGTTACTTACTTAACGTTTACGTTACGTAACGGTAAAGTAAAGTAAAGTAAGTAATACGTACTAACTTAGTACGAACGTCGCTCGAGTTTTTGGGTCTCGTTTTTGAAAAATATTAGAATTTTATTGAATAGTCAACATGGTTTCACAAAGGGAAATATTGCCTTACAAATCGTTTGACATTCTTTGGAATGGTTACAGTTTATGTAGATGGGGGTGAGGGGGTATATCTGAGGTATCTGGATTTTCGGAAAGTCTTTGACAAGGTGCATCCTAAAAGGCTTGTAAAAAATTATCTCTGTAGGTGTGAGGGATAAGTTAGCTAATTGGATAGAAGAGTGGTTGAAATGGAAGAAAGCAGAGGGTTGTTATAAATAGAGTTCAGTCAAACTAGATTAATGTTGCAAGTGAAGTATCTTCAGGGCTGAGGCTTAGGATCTTTGCTCTTTTTGATTTACTTAAATTTGCTGATGTCATTAAGGTTTTGGGTGTTGCTAGCTGTGAAGAGGGTATTGCTGCTTTACAAAATGATTTAAATCATTTAGTGAGTTGTGCAAATAAATAGCAGATGGATTTTAATTATAATAGATTCAAGATAATGCATGTGAGTTATCACAATTTTGATGGGAATAACCTTAACAGTGTCATGAAAGAAAGGGATCTTGGTGTAATAGTTGATCAGTGTATTAAACAATCCAAGCAGTGTACTGTTGCTAGTGGTAAAGCAAATAGGATTTTAGGTTATATCTACAGAAATATTGAATACAATCCTAAAGAGGTTATAATTTCATTGTATAGATCACTGGTTAGGCCACATTTGGAGTATTGTGTTCAGTCTTGGGCTCTTTACCTTAGGAAGGACATGGAATAGTTGGAAAGAGTTCAGAGGAGGGCTACTAGAAGAGTGCCTAATGGAGGGGTTGTCATACAAGGAGAGATTAAGATATATAAAATAGTTTTATCTTTAAAAAAAAGAAGAGTTATGGAAGATTTGATTGAGGTATTTAAGACTGTTAAATGAATTGATAGTGTTGATGCATCATCTTTTTCTTACTTAATGGTGAAAAAGGTAGGACTAGAGGGCACAAATATAAATTTTAGCAGGGTAGGAAACATCTTCTGCTAAGACAGTTTTATTTTTCTAACAGGATAATTGGCCTTTGGAAAGTGTTACCTTTGGATGTTGTGGAGACAGTAAATTTAAGTGAGTTTAAGAGAAAGCTTGATAAACTATATGAATAATAACAGTTGGCTTTGAGGTTTATTTTTTATTTAATAGCTTTAGTTTAGTTTAGAGGTTGGTACAGCTGAGATGGACCAATAAATCCCATGTTATCCCTAGAAATAATATTAGGTTATGTTACCTACTACTTTACATTTTCTCTATCTTCTCGATTTTAATAAAAAAAGTAAACTTGTACTGTTCAGAAACAACACATGAGATTACCTGCAAAATATACCATGTCATTTCCAAAAAATTGAATGGGCTCAAAGTAACTATTTTAATAGTTACAGATTTACCAATGAATGTATTTTTTCACACTTATTTCATTGTATACTTTTCTGTGTTAGAAATTTATACTCTAAATGTTGTTTTCGTAAAATTTAAGTATTTTTAAACTACCAAGAATAAAGTGAAGAAAAAGTAATTGATGATTTCCTTTATTACAAGAAAAAAAATGTTTATGGTGATGGAAGATATACATCTCATAATTAAATGAAAATTAAATATCGTAAATGCTATATTCTTGTTGCTAGGCGAACAATGAATGATCACTAAAGAGAAAAGAGGTTTAGTATAGTGATTACAATCATTTATTTCTCATTCCTTTTCTATCAATAGTGAGATAGGGTTTTAAATAGCAACCCACGCGGATATGATTTACAGATAGAATCCAGGACAACCTGTGGCTTTTTAAACTGATTTGAAATGTAATAACAAACAGACGTAGTCATGATAGACAACAAAATGTTAAAAAGAGAGAGGAAAAACACTCTTACTTATTGTTAAATCTAATGAAAATATTCAAGTTGCGTTATGAACCTTATAATCCTCTGAATGCTGAAGCAAGTTAATCGTACTTTCAAATAAATTTTAAAAAAGACGATGCCTTAATATGAAGAGTATGACTCTGTAAACAAAGAAAAAAAGAGCTAAAAGATTTATATACCTATGTTTCTGGAATAAAATGAAATTAAAGTATAGAACAAAGAAAAAAGAAAAACAGAAAGAGCATTTTGATCAATAATATATTTACACAAAAAAAATTTTACATGCTAAAAGCGAACGTAAAAGGCTTTGCAGCTGAATTTAAGATTCATATTTTGAGAGGCTTTATAGTTCGAAGTTCCAGTATATTGTTTATCTTAAAAGATGGATTTAACAACTTTCAGCATGTTTTATTAGCAGATCAACCAGATATGATGTCATTAATGGTATCATATTGTCCAGGGATGGGCTTGAGTAAGGATATGAATGAGTCACAAATATCTACCCCCCATGTGAAGACTATATGTCATAGACCAAATGAACCGGACATTACTGTCTTACATAATCGTTTAATAAAATTGTCAAGTTTAAAGATTTCCTTCGCTTGAATTCTAGTTAATTCTGAAATAAATGTATAGTCGCATATCCTTTTCCAAATAGTACAATTTCCATTTCCAGTTTAAAACCTGCAAAAAACAGCAAGTGTTTTCTCTATTGTTTGGAGTATAATAGAGAATACACATTGTTTATTAAATGGTACTTAATTTGTACCAACAATTAGTTGGTTGACAGATACTATTAATTGCAATTTTACATCAGCGTATAGATTAAGTAGTGTAAAACCAAGTAAATAGTAAATATTTTAGGAAAGCAAATATTATAAAGTATGACAATGAGATAGAATATATTATTAAACTGAACAGTTTCGAACGATTTCAATAAATTTTGTCAGAGTTTGTCAACAAAGTATCTAATTTTTTGTTTTGTTTTTCTCTCAAGTCGAAAGTTTATCAGGTTAAAGAAATTTCTTCTAAACTGAATAACACTTAAGGTGTTCTTATAAGTAGCATGTGATGTATAACTTGACAGATGAGACTGCTGTTGCTAGTATTAATATACAAGAAAGAAATAATTGGTTAGATAATTCTTTCAAAATTTTTAGTATCATTGTAATTGGGACAATCCAGTATCTGTCACTAATTGAGTGTACTCTTACTATGGGTTTACTTAGCATTTCTCTGCATTTCCTATAAACGTTTTTGCAGGTTCAGGGTTCCACTACTTTTGCAGTGTTAACGATATAGGAGCATGCAGGAAATGACTAACCACCACAAGAACGATTTGACGAAAATCTAATATAGTTTACAGGTACCATTCAAGAATAAACGTCTATAATTTTTTATTCACTAATAAAGCCTTAAGTGTTCAAACCTCTAGCTCAAGTGTTCAGATTAAAAAATCTAAACTCATGACTTATCTTAAAATCTGGTTTCTGAATTAAGAACTCCATTCAGTATAAGTATCAATTAGCGACACTTCTTTGCTTATGGCCCATATATAAATACAAAGGTAGTGAGTGACCTTACATCGACAAAAATAAGCGCCATTTGAAAATTAGAGTCGACGAGCACTTCGGGAAATCAAGTACAACTGGTATCAACCTAGTAAAACTCTACCACTCAGCAATACCATCACATGAAGAAACCACGGTTCATAATAAATCAGCTTACAACTTTATCATTATTACAACTTGGTCGACTGTCCTTGAACTTCTAATTAGAGAAAGCTTTTTAGTTCTGACGGACCACTCTGTTCTAAATAATCAACAAACAACCTTCCAACTAAAACTGTGTTAATCAATATAATGAATCACGCTGTAATTCATGTATCCTCAATTCTGAATGAATTATTACTAATGGCTGGAGACGGCTTGAATGGGTAATTAAGAAAAACTTTAATACAACAGCATTACCCATTCAAGCCGTCTCCAGCCATTATTAGTCTCAAAGTGGGTTCCTCGTCATCGAATTTGAATTATTACTATTTATTTTCAGTTTCTATTTTTTTTATTTTTACCCTATTTGTTACTAACTTTAATGTTTGGTTGTCTTCGGTAGTTTACTTGATTTATATATGTTAAATCTATATACTGCTCACTCCTGAATGTCTTCTAAGCTTGGTTGTTCTCCAATATAATTAAGATTTATGTTATTTGTAGTTATATGTTGATACTCCTTGTTTTCAGACTTTGGTGAAGATGGAATAATTACATTCCAAAACGTTCGGTGAATCATGTAAGTAAAATATTTTTCATCCTCTCAACCGTGTTTGTTTCCATTTGTAGATTTCGTTTTTCCCCTTATAGATTTATCGCTAATGTTATATATTTGAAATATAGGGAGCGCTATTGCTATTTAAACAAATTAAGAAATGTGGTGATTAATATAATATTTTGGTTAGGATTATAAATATTTTACAGATAATTTTATTTAGGATTCGTCAGTGTAGTTATCGTGTTCGAATATTGCATACCTTGTAAAAATCATCAAACACTTCAAGTGTCAGTAAAACATAATACCGTATTCTCTAAAAGCGATTCAGGGTCAAGCAGCTCCACAAACGTTCATTTAACAAAACGCAGTAATATGGTCAACATAGAAGATGACCTCTAGCAAGAAAGGTCGTACAAAATAGGATTTATTCTTAGAACGTAAGAAGGTAACCAAAATATCAACAAAGTGGAGAGGTAGGGCCTAGACAAGGTCACTGGTAGTGAAAAAGTTATTTAAGAAGAAGAAATTATTTCATCTGTGTGATCACACAAATCACTGAGCCTGCGTTAGTTCCTAATATTTCTATTAACATATTCAGTATAAACATATAATATTTCATCTTTTTAAGGCCAGCTCCATACAAAACTAATTTTTATTTTCAATGCAGACCGGTTATGTGACGATATTTTCAGAAGAATGTGACGTGAGAATCAAATTCCAACGAGGCTGTCTTGCAAACAGAAAATAATAAATGAGTGGTATTTACTGTATTCATTTCGTAAAACAGAGACTATGATTACAACTAAAAAAAAAGAAGAAAGAAATGGACATATCCAGGAATTCTAATGAAATGTAGCAAATAATTCCCTTTCAAAAACCTATTATATTTGTTCTTAGCATTTATACAAGATCGCCATTACGTAAGAACGTGTTTATTTATAAAGCAACACTTTACTTGTATTGGTACCGTTGGAGGCAAGTAACCAAAAAGGTTATATTTATGTATATATTAGGAATATTTTTGCTTTCCGTATGATGCAACACGCATAGTATTAATACAGTATATTTTGGCTGAGGCATCGATAAACTTAATACATTCACACACATACACAATTCATCCTAGAAAAAAAAGTTGAACCTATTGCAACACGCCTAAGTTAAAACTTTTCTTTAGTGCTGTTTCGGGTAGATACCTCTCGTCAGGTTAAACTGTCTTACAGTACAAGGTTAGGTGAAGAAAATCGTCAGGTTAGACTGCCTTACAGTAAAATGTCCTTAAGAATTTGTTGGTTCATCTGACCTCTTCTCCCACCTCTCAGTATCCTAACCTGATTTTTAGTATTATAAGCCCTTCTTAGTCTTACCTATCAATGAGTCACCAAAGAGCTTGACTTGGTTTGGTTGCTAAGCACAAAGCTACACAATGAATTGTTTATGGTCTGTCCACCACAGGTATTGAAACGCGGTTTTTTGGCGTTTTAAGCCGCTGAGCCACTGGGAGTGTCTTGATTTTAAGTAATAGCTTATCTACATATTCTTTATATAACAATTCATATATCACCATAACAAGTTTCTGAGCTTTCTTATTTTGAAATTTATCGTCGCAGATTCATTAGAATATTTTTTAGTGAATATATGTTACATACATACGCAAATTTATACTATACTAGCAAAAAAATATTCCTAACTTTTTTGGATGTATGGATGGAAAAAGATCAGAAACTTGAGAACATTTGGGATGGGAGAAAAATTTGCATTAACCATTCTTGCATTCCATACCCTACACTCACAGGGTGGATGCATATATACGTTAAATGGTGTAATGCAAGAATGGGTAATGCAGATTTTCCTCACATCCCAAATGCTCTGTAGTTTTTTAACTTTCTTCATCCCAACAATTTTAGAACATAATTTTTGTTACTAGTTTCTGCTCTTTTTACGATTAGCATCACAGGTCTCGCCATCTATTGATTGATATGCGTATTGGGCAATATTAAACAATCTGTATCATTGCATATATTTTGAGCTGTAACTAACCCATCGTGGATGGTTTGTGGCTCTAGGTTTGAAAAGGCAGATCCTACAAAGTAGTGAAGTGTTTTGGTGTGCAGACGCTCTGTGATTTATGGGTTTTACAGCTGACGGAGAAGAAAATCGATGTTTGTGCAGCCCGTTTTCTAGACTTCAACGAAGATTAGCCGAACTTTAGAAGCAGTTTTGTACTTGATTAGTGAAGGACTTTTCGTCTCTATCCTTTTGGCTGGGTTTTGCCGACGTCCTGTCAAACGTTCTATCATACACAATGTACAGGCCGCTCATTTTAATCGGACTCATCCCTAAATAGGGATCGCGCTCCCTGATATTTATATACAACTCTTTCCTATTTTCCTATTTATTTTGTTTTCTGGCTCATGGTATTTACCAACATTGTTGTAATCACGTTTCGTCCAGTATACATAACTAAAGTTTTATTATTATTTTTAATCTTTCAGTTAAACGCATCCCTCGGTGAGACAACGGTAAGTTTATGGACGCTACAATCCTGGGTTCGATTCCTCACGGTGGACACAGCGGATAGCCCAATGAGACTTTGCTCTAAAACAAATATATAACGGCACCCCTAGAGGCTCAGCAGTTAGTATGAGGGCGTATAACGCTAAAATTCTTCTGTTTTTTCACATAATCATATGATATATATTTTTTATTAACTTTGTATATTTTGAGGTAATTAATTTTCATTGTATTTAAAATCTAGTCTCATGTATTCTAAATTGAAAAAAAATTAATAATATAAGAACGAAGACATCAAATTTTTCGATTAATTTTTAAAACAATTATTAGGTCGTCAAGAAATTAATGTCGCGTTTTGGAACACTTTCATTAACCACCCACCAAAAACGAACGTCACGTATAATAGTTAAACGAACCGCCTAAACGTCACGTTAATGTAGCCTATATAATTAATAAAGTTTAGTATGCTCTAATCCTTTATAGTGATGGTACACGATGAGACACATTGAATACAAGAAGGGAAACAACACCTTTGTAGCCACAAATAATATCAATGAAGTTTATGGAAATGTTTTGAACTTTTGTAAGTGTCAACAATGGTTCAGCAAAGTTCGTTCAGATCACTTTGCCTTAAAAGCTGTGATGGTAGGGGCCGACATGCTAGAATTGATATTGATGCTTCTGAAAACACTTGTTGACTCTAACCCAAGGCAACATACTCGTGAAATGGCCTTGAAATTGCATGTATTTTATGAAACAATACGTAAACATCTAAGGAATATAAGAAAACACCTTAAAGAAGGTGTTTGGATGCCTCACGAACTCTCCGATGATCATCGTTTCCAACCTGTGAACGTTGCTTCGTTTTTTCTAGCGCGTAATGCGCGTGAATCATTTTTGGGCAGAATTGTCACCAATGATGAAAAATGGATTCTCTATGCGAATATTGAACGCCAAAAACAATGGCTCAGTACAAGAGAAAAACCACTTCCGACCCCCAAAACCTGGACTCCATCCGCAGAAAGTGATGCTTCGCATTTGGTGGGGCATCAAAGGAGAAATTCATTTCGAACTCCTCAATCCACAGCGAACTGTCAATGCAGAGATCTATAGTCAGCAACTGGAACGTTT
>NW_013666690.1:180300-187748 GCF_000517525.1 Limulus polyphemus
TGGGAAAACGTATGCAAATGTGGAAGGTGTTAAAATTGACATCGACATGTTTTTTGCTTCAAAGACAAGTAATTTCTTTAATCAGAGCATTAACAACCTGATTGTAAGATAGAAAAGCATCATCAATAAGAATGTAGACTATTTCATTTAATAAATGTTTTGTTTTGATATACAAGTTGTTTGAATTTTTTAATCTAAAAAAAAAACGGCATTAATTTCTTGACGACCTAATATATACATACTATATACCAACACCATGCCTAAATCTATTTTTAAAGTTTCCAAATTTTCTGGTTTTGGTGTTTGAAAATGCATTAGAAATTTGTACAAAATAGTTTTGGGCCTTATAGGAGATATGAGTAATCATATCATTCCTATTAATATCTACACTTTTTTCAATTTCATCTTACATAATGCTGTGTTTAAATCGTTGTACATTGTCATGTATCTAAATTACGAACGTATACATACTTTTTTAACATGTTTTGAATTCCAAATATGCTTTTATGATCTTACATTTTATTTCTATGTTACTTGCTTCACTTTGTTATTTTTCTGCAAGTGTGTTGTATCGATACTCTACATTAAATTTATGATAATTGATCTAAATTACCTTCAGGTAATATACCGTTAATTATGTATTAATCACATCATAATAAAGTATTAAAATTTAATTCGATGTTATTGTTGAACCTAGCTCGTCTTTTCGTGTAATTGTTTTTCTTATTGTTAAGCTATTGTGACATATAGTTGTACCATTGTCTTCTTTCGGTTACTGTAATTTAAAAGTATGTTGTGTAGTTTTTGATTGGGTTAGATTGTTGGACTTTACTGATGATTGTGACTAGTGAGTACAGTTATCTTGTTGGTAAATTATATGTTTGTATTATTATTGCTGTTCAGGGTTTTTATCTCCATTTGTACTGAATGCATTCTGGTGTGTCTGCTGTTGTGGTTCGCCTCCTATGGCAGAGCAGCGTAGATTGTATCCTACTAGATACCATGATAAGCCCTATTCCTGACCAAGAATGACTCCCGGAAATCCATGTCATCCAATATCATCCTTCATCGACTACTGCACCGGGATTAGATCATCTTCCACTTCCCGCTATTGTCTCTCCTGACGTTGTAATCATGTCCTCCTATGCTGAAGTTGTATCTTGAGCAATGTTGAAAACCCTGCTGAGTCACCTTGTAAAAGGCTTTCATACCATAACATTTGTTCTTGTAACAAATATCTTATATAAATAGTGTTCCAACCACTACTGTGTTTGTTGTAATCCAGCTGTCTTGAAGAGCTCTGAATTGAGCGAAATGCGTCATCGACAGTTGGTATAGCGAATATAGTTTGGTTCGAATACACTTATTACTTACTTCTCTAATTCTTGAAAATATCTAAACGACTAGATGAAGAAAGTAGTGCTTAATATGCTTAATAATAATGTCTTATGACACGAATAATTCTAATCATATTTCGCCAGCTTATAAATAGCGTTCACACTAAAACAATTGTTGTTGTAACAAAGGGCCTATGTAAATAAGGTTCCGAACATTACTATATTTGTCGTGTTCCAACAGACCTGAAGTGCGATGAATTGAGCAAAACACGTTGTCGGCAATGGATATGGCGAATATTTTGTAGTTGGAATACTATTATTTTACTTTCTTCCAGTTCTCGAAAATCTTTGATGGGCTACATAAAGAATATAGTGTTTTATAACAACTTATAGTGGGCCTAATACTAATTGTTATAATACATGGCTTATATAACTAGTGTTCCGACCTCTATTGTGTTTGTTGTATCACAGCCTGCCCGAAGAGCTATGGATTGAGCAAAACTCGTCAACGGCAATCGATATTGCGAATATAGTGTAGTCGGAATACTATCATTATACACTCTTCTCATTCTTGAAAATTCCTTAAGGTCTAGATAAAGAACGTAGTGTTTAAGGACTAGATATAGTTAGCTTATTCCTAATTTCTTATGACAAGTATAATTATAACCATACCTCTCTAGCTTCTAAAAGGCGTTCATACCTGAACAATCATCGTTGTAACAAATGGCTTTTATAAATAACGTTACGACCATTACTGTGTTTTGTTATTCCACCTAGTCTGAAGAGCTCTGGATTGAGCGAAACGCGTCGTCGGCAATGAATATGACCTATACAGTGTAGTTAGAATACTAACATTACTTTCACCATTGAAAAATATGTGAACCGTAAACTATGTTTTGAATTATCTATTTCAAAGAGAGATTATAGATTTCATACCTCTGGAATTATTTTTATGATGCTATTCATATTGACAAAAATATCGATTCTTCTCAACTGTTTTTATTCTGACAAGAAAAATTCTGATGCCAGTTTATCTTATAAAACAATTTTTTGTAGATAATGATATTTTATCTTCTCTCGAAACAATTTAGATATTAAAAGTAAAATATGTTGAAAACCTTTAGTTTCTTTTTTATGCTTCATTTATCCCTTAACGTACCTATATTAATAAAGAAATTATCAGAATTTTGAATTTTCTTATCAAACAAGAAAAGGGAAGCTTCTTTCTAAATATTTTCGGGAGAAACTAATTGGCTGCTTTAAGTTCGACTAGTGTATATGAGCACATGTTTAATATTAATCATTTATTTGGTCTATCCAAGTTCCAGATTATTAATATAGAACTTGATTAAAATATTAGGTCATATTGCTCTACTTCACCTATCGTCGGATGCTGTACATCAGTAATAAGTAACTTCCATAGATTTCTTTTATATCGTATTCTCAGAAATGATACTGAAGTAAGCTGTGGCTTTCATACTGACTTCTAAAGTGACCAAGGGACCCAGTATATGTCAGAAAAATATATCTTCAAACCGTGTGTTTTCTTATTGTTAACCAAGATCAATGATCTTCTAGTGCTTTTCATTGTAATATTCTTTGCAAAGTAGAGGTGGAGATGAGAAGGGATTGATTTGCAGTTGGTCTATTTTTTATTAATGGTTGGACTTCACCATCATGTCTAACTGCATTTCTCCTTTTTCTGTCACCACATGTTTATGGCCACAATTTTCCATAACAGCAGACACTTTTTTCACCCTTTGCCATTGCTGATAACCTTTAATGACCAATGTCTTGACCTAACCTACCAATGAATACTGTCTTGACTATTGTGGCACCTTTTAGACATACACAAATTATCATGACTCATTTGAACGCTGCAATATCTTTGTCCCTATACCTGTTAGCCTGAATGCAAATTTGCTTGTCCTAGTCATTTATAGTGCTAAAAGGATCATCTGACACATCATCTTACCAATTTAATTTTCATCTGTAACTCAGGTTAGGCCTTAGTCTGAAAGGGTACTTTGATCCCAATATAGTTGTCAGCCAATTTACGTCAGTTAACCTATTTTTATCTCATCTATTGAGTTTATTCTTTGATCTTATGTAAACTTAATGCTCCTAAATTGAATACTTTATGAGTGTACATTTTATAACACAATGTCAAAACTAAAATTTTGGGCATATAAAGTTTATTCAAAAATCACTCTTGAGTAGCCCACTTTCTAATTTTATATTTCTATTGCTCACTGCTACCACTGAAGAATTTATTCAGTGCTGTACGCTATTTTCTGGTAACTTTTCCTCTTCGTCGTGTAGTACAATAGCCGTCTTAAAGCTTGGATAATCTATCTTGAAAGATAGCTTTCAGATATTTACATTGGCTGTGCTGTTTTTGTCTCTCCCTTTGCAAAGTTGGAAGTTGTCATAAGGTGGTTCTACCTTCCCTTAGAGTCTTCTCCTTCTTGACCAGACCTAACATGGCCTGGAGGCTAGGATACTCGACTCAAAATCTGTGGGTCGTGGGTTCGAAACTCGTCACCATATATGCTCGTATTTTCAACTGTGGGAGTGTTATAACGTATGGTCAATCCCACTACTCCGTTAGAGAGCCCAAACGTTGCAGGTGGATGGTGTTGACTAGCTGGTTTCTCTCTAGTCTATCACTTTAAAAATAGAAGGCATTAGCAAAGAAAGACCTCGAGTAACTACGCAAAATTCAACAAACAAACCATCTTGATTTGAAAAGATAATCCATATTGCTAGTTGTTTACACTTATTGTTTCGGATTGGGTTGTTTTGAGGTCGTTGTTTTAACTACTTAGCTATGTGAGTTTTTCTTCTTTCATAGGGAACGGGGGAGATTCTCTTCTTCGAAATGTTGTGTGGCTTTATGTTGTTTGATATTTTAACTAAAACACTTTCGATATATCCTTCCAGAAATAAGTCTGCAACCCTGTTCGGAATTCTTGATTATCACTTTCATCATTACTTAAGATACCGGAAGTACGTTCAGTGGTAAAGTAGACAAATGTGATAGATTGGACTTTTTAAATATATTTTTTCTGTGTCGCCTTTTCATATGGAGATCATTCTTCATTATGTTGTATAAACAAAAATAGAAGTCAAGTGGCATTCTTGATTAATTGAAATATTTCAATACAAGATACTGCACATGATCTTTGGACTGAGACTGTAAATATTTTACATTATTTCTAATACAGTAAATTATTGGCAACTGCTGTCCGTGAAGTACTATGAAAGGAAAATCGAAAAAAGAATTATCTATTGTATGTTTACTATCACTTGATCTTCATTATTGTTATAATAAAAAGTCTAAATTAACAGTAGTGCAATGAATTTGAGGCGAAAACATACACATGCTACACTCGTGAGTAATTAAAAATATAAAAAGAAAGAAACCCATCATCTACATACGTAGCAGCCTTTCACCTGTAAACTGAAGGCCATGGTTACGATAGAGAAGTGTCATTCCAGCGAAAATGGGTGTACATCGTGGTACTATTAACAAAATAATAAACAAAAGTATGAAGTAGATGACAGCTCATAAGCCAAAAGTTTACAAAATGTATTATACCTTATAAAAAAAAAGGATAGAAAAAGAAATTATGGTCACAGCAATCCCTTTCAACCACATTCACACATTCAATAATTGACTGATTGAACATTATCAATGATGGAAAAAGTAGCTCCAAAAGCAGCGGTAGAACAAAAAAAAATCTTTGATATAAAAATGTGGTTAACAAATAGAAATAGTTTAGTATTTAGTATGTTTTCTTGGATTTCTTGTTACGGTGTAACAGATAATATTACTGTGAAATACTTAGTCTAGTCTAGAACTTCCGTTTAGATAATTAAGCAGGTATCTGATTTGGTTGTTTTTAACCAAAAACTATAGAATGGACAATTTATGCTTTGCTCACTATAGATATCGAAATTCGATTTTGAGTGTCGAAAGACTTACTGCCGAGCCACTGAAAGGCAGCAAATATATACACGTGAATAAAAGAAACAAATAATCCACGATTACTTTTTCTCTAGTACAATATTGTTTCTTTAAAAAATAGATGCCATGTTTCCATCAGCTTTATTTTCCGCTTTCCGAGTAACTCATTAGAATATGATGACCTGAAAATATTATTTGTAAATAAGTTATTTAAATGTATAGACTTAACTATACACTTACAGAACATATACAAAATGTTTAATACATGTTTAACCTGCATGATATATTATGGGAGGATGTGGTATACAATATACTTTAAGTTCGGTACATTGGATCACGGTCGTAACAACGACCATAGAGGTTGGCACTAAGCACAGGGTCTGTAAGAGTTGGCATAGTGACCAGTTCTTTGAGTTGGTGAGACATAGAGAAAGTCCATTTTGCTAGTGGCTGGAGATACAAACTGCTTGTCAAGACATTGGGATAAACATATCTAGTACTAAAATTCCCACTCAGTTTGATCTTGGTGAATATAGTTTTGGTTGTAGTTGGAAAACTGGAGCATTGATTACTTTTCTGGGATCTGCAGGCAGCCAAGAGGCAGACTTCTTCACACCAGAAGTAGTGATCCTTTACATTACGAATACCCTTGAAAACTGCAAGGTAGAAATTTTCTTTAAGAGCGTTTTTGTCATATTCGACTGTACAACTTTTATTTTCGTATCTGAATTTTTATGTACTGTGAGGTGTATAATGCCAGCATCCTCCTTCTTGTCAGATGAGTCTAGTTCATAAAACAAAGTTCACCTGCTCATGCATTTCTGATTTCAAAAGTATTTGGTTCTGAAAAAACTCTAGTGACAGAACCTCAGCTAGTAAACATGTGCAATGTACTCGTGTGTGTGTGTGTGTGTCACAAAAGAAAGTCTCTAAATCCTTCTAAAAACGTAGATTAGCTAGTTAATAAAAAACAAGATACCAGGTTGTATACATAGAAATAATGAGTACAAGGTGCTAGATAGCCCTCATTTGAAACATCTGTTCAGTTTCAGTCGTATTATTTCAGAAAGGTAGTTGAATTTGAGATGGCTCAGCAAAGAGGTACCAGGGTGATTTCAAGTTGGGAGGTGAGGATTATAATACAGGAATGAACAGAAATTTATTAACATGTTTTAGTTCGAGGCGAGAGAGGCTTGAATAGACAGGAATGTGCCTTTTAAGGATTATTAAAGGTTTGGAATCCATAAATTCACAAAAATATTCAAATTGCAGGAAATACGACTGAAGAATACATGTTTAAATATATGGAAAACACAGATATGATAAAACATAGAAAACTCAAAGAAGATTAAGTCAAAACAATGTGACTATTCTTATAGTCATAGTAGAAGCTGCAACACTGTGGGATTTTAAAAGTAGATGAATGGGTATTTTAGGGGTTAGGATTGGATATAAGAAGGCTTTCTATATATACTATGGAATAAGGTAGTAGAAGAAAATGGGATAGCCTAGACAGGTCAAAAGGTCCTTTGTTATGACTCATGGGAATCAAACCATTGACCTATCTGTATGGAATGGCCTATCATGTCACAGAAAAAGGCTGTATATAAATTCTGGCAAATCAAGAAGTATTTTGGCCCATGAAGAGGGTGTCCTGACTCATAACCTCCCTCAACAAACAAAAACTAACCACTTAACCAGCCGTAATCCCTCAAATATTTAGCAATCTTTTTTTCTTAAAATTCTATAAAGCTGAAGCCTCTACCAACAATCCAGATAGCAGTTGGCTACACAAATTTGCCATTCTATTGGAAATATAAAACTTTCTGGGCTGAAAGTTGGTTTAATTTGTTCCAAATCTTACTGATGCATCAATCTCCTTAATTCTGAATACTAAAATCAGGTCATCCCTGAACATTCGCCTTTCAGTAGAAAAATATTTAAGAGATCCCAACCCATCCTCACACGACAGCACACTCGTCCCCAAAGTCAGTCAATTAGTTGATTCAATTCCCAATGGGGTGAGAGCCCGAGTGGATAGCAAACTTATTGTTACGACAGCGGGGGTCACGTGACTCTAGTAACACGTCATATTCTCGAAGGTTTGTGAAGTCTCGAGCTTTTACTAGATATGCGGTAGT
>NW_013666690.1:188748-191130 GCF_000517525.1 Limulus polyphemus
CAAGAAGAAGCTGCTCTTGAAACGATCTTGTAGAGGTATTGGGCGTGGTTGAATATTGTTTTTAAAATGCCATTTATGGGGATTTTTTGGAAGTTTTGCGAAAAGCAGTTTAGGTTTACCGTCAGGTATATGAGTATAGTTTAAGACTCCTTGTGTTCCAGAGTAAACACCACTACCAAGTGTACCAACAGATGGTTGATGCATGTTTGCAGCTAATAAATTAACTCTTAATCCCAAGGACCAAGCCTCTTGAAATTGATGGGCAGCAAGAAATGGCAACTCATCAAACCACCAAGTTGGGAACAAAACTGTT
Source organism: Limulus polyphemus (assembly GCF_000517525.1). Lineage (NCBI taxonomy): Eukaryota > Metazoa > Arthropoda > Merostomata > Xiphosura > Limulidae > Limulus > Limulus polyphemus. The sequence goes on from NW_013666690.1 coordinate 189,062, forward strand.
TGGACTCCATAGTCTTTCACAAGTTTCATTGCGTCTTCAAATATGATGTCAAAACAAATGAACATGCCCATTACACCAAAATCTGTGTTGAAAATGGCATACTCAGGTGTTGAAGGAATGTTATAGGTAGTCTCAAAGAAAAGATGCATCTTGTGGTAACGAGCTAGAAGTGTTCCATCTCTACCAAAAGCCACATTAGTGTTGTAATGATACTCTCCATCAGATGGACAGTGAGGATCCTGGGATATCTGACACGGTTGAAGGTCACCCATGTTGGCAACAAGAACTATTCCATTAACTTTAGCTATACAGCTCAATTTTGTGAGGATCGGTCGATCCCTGAACTTTTCTTTTTGGACACATGGATTCCAGTTTTCTTTATATGGATTCGGGATATGCTCTAAAATCTTTCGATTCTCATGTCGTGTTGATTTTCCTTTACACAGACCATATTCTGGGAACACAATAATGTCAGCGCCCTGTGAAATATATATAAAAAACACATTATTACATAGTAAAACAATTATTTAAATATATTTATATACATAAAAGTTACTGAATTTGTGAACTTATAACAATTTATGTGGGACATAAAAAAACGGACGATGACTACCCAAGTGAAATATTTATTAAAATGCATTTTTCATAATTTATTAATAGTGTTTTAATAAACGTTAATGAAGGCTTCGTAGTTTGATAACATTACACATTACTTATATTAATAAAATATACCATTACTTGAACCCTGAGCTTTACAAAAGTAATGACATTTACTGTTTCATACTGTAGATCAAAATTAAAACCAACGAGTTTTTATGTAAGATTATCAGTTGCATTATTATATGTTTTCAGTTAATCCATAATGAACACTTATTCATAAGTAAATGACCGGCAAATATTTTACATCTTCGTCTTCGCAACAATATCTATAGTTTTAATACTATTAATAAACTATTATAACAACAAATTTGTTATTTTTGTTTAATTGAACATTCAACGTTTCGCTTTACAGCTTCTTTAGAAGCGTTCAGCTAAAACACAATATCCTGCTCAATACAGGCGAACCGAGCATATTTTATAATCTTAATTAATATGACTCTATTATTTTATGTCATGAAATAATAACATGTATTAAAATTGATATTTAACGAATGTTTATTCAAGAGTAGCTTTGTAAAGACAACCGTTAATTTAATGATCCTGGTACTTTGTAATAAAGAACCAAACAAAAGTGGTATTTTTTTTTATTTATTTTTTTTTGTAAATAAACTGTAAATTAGAACTTTGGAAGACATCACTATAAGTAACAAGCGAAATTTCTTAAAACTGCTTTAGATTAAATATAATGTTTTCAGAGTTCCTGATATATTTTAAACTGAGCATAATGTTTTCTGAGTTCTTAACATAGTTTAGATTGATCATAATATTTTCTGAGCTTTTAGTATATTAGAGATTGACCAGTTAGTTGCTTAAACCCACAGCCGTGTATGATAAATATATGTATGTTTTATATTAACACCGGCAAGAGACTTAAACTCTCGATGCCACAGACTTGTTAATTCCTGACAAACACTGGTCAACTCTAAATAAACACAGATGTTCTTGACCGACACCAACTAGTAACCTGACCCTCATATGATATAAATATGTGATTAACATCCGTTAATGGCCTGAATGTTACAGATGTGCTATTCATAGTTAATAAAGCAGGCCTCGAACTTAAATTCTGTTGACATTTCAATTCTTGATCAAAACCAGCTAGCAGGCTAAATCATAAATACTAGGCCTATAGTAAGTAAGTTCTTGATTTGCACTATGTAATGGGCCTGAACAATAAATGTGTGGTATTTTCAGATACACTTATTTATTTCTACAATAATAGAATAGGCTTAAAATCATAAATAATGTTCAACGTTAAACTGATACACAGTTAAAAACATTTTATTTAGGCCTTCAAAAAGTTGACGACTCTACATGTTTCGACGTTACATAGATAGGCCTAAATAAAATGTTTTTAACTGTGTATCAGTTTAACGTTGAACATTATTTATGATTTTAAGCCTATTCTA
>NW_013666690.1:191140-193396 GCF_000517525.1 Limulus polyphemus
TAGAATAGGCTTAAAATCATAAATAATGTTCAACGTTAAACTGATACACAGTTAAAAACATTTTATTTAGGCCTATCTATGTAACGTCGAAACATGTAGAGTCGTCAACTTTTTGAAGGCCTAAATAAAATGTTTTTAACTGTATACCAGTTAACGTTGAACATTATTTATGATTTTAACTTTATACACAAGTGCCAAAATACTATAATAGAATAGGCTTGTCAGAAAATGATTGTGATGCAGTTGTCTGAATTTCTCTGCCTTTGACTGAGTCTGATACAAAAAAAGAGACTGGACACACGTTTGTACACAGTGACATAACCTTTATTTCAGAAACATAATCAATGTTTAAAAGCTGGTATAAATGTATGTCATTACTCAAATTTAGCTTTAATCATGCCAAGAGTGTTATGATTTCTATTCACGAGCTTAGAATATTGTTGAAGCTGAAAGTAGTTAGTTTGTGAAATCATTCCCTCTAATTGTAGTCATTCATTCTAAACTGAAGGAATCTGTTATTATATACAGAAAACAATTCGGCCAGTTCATTCAGGGTGTAAATCTCCCACGTGATTCTTGTTTCAACACAAGGGCCTTTGGCATGCCTTTAAGACAGCACCTGACTTTCCAGCAAAAAATACAGCTCTATATTTTGATACGACATGTTATATTACATCTGTCTTTCCTACTAGAGGGTCCATGTGACACCCCAGTTGAGTGACCCAATTTCAAGTGTAACTATGGTGAGAAGAACTGAAAATAAACTTAGTTGCTCCCTTGACTAAATTTCTATATTAGAAGCTAAACATACATCATATGCAGAAAAGTTTTTTTATTCTTATCTATTAATTAAAGAGGTAGAAAATGTATGGTATTCCTGCATACCACAAATGCTTCAGAAATGTTAGTTTTTAATTAACACTGACCTAGAACACTTAAACTCGAAATGCTATAAATATGATTGATACTTTTTTTATTCTTTTAACATACCTAGCTAGCTACCTAGACATTGAATACTACAGACATATTAGTTCTTAACAATGCTATACGTGCCTAAGTCAGTTTTTACGAAACACCAGCTACCAGCCTAAACCCTGATTAATAGAGGCATGTCCTTCACTGACACCAAATAAAGATCTGAACCCCACATGATACAAATGTGTTATGTTTTTATTAATACAGGTTAATCATTAAGCGATATGATATGCTGGAAATATGTAAGTTCTTGACCAAAACCACCTATCTGCAAGCAAATATTATGTTGTTACTCTTTTAAGCTTTCAATGAAACATGCTCTTTAAAATTAATTTGTAACTTATGGCTCTATGTTATCTAAAATTTCATATCCAATACGAAGTTTTCTAAAACCTTGATAAATTGATAAAACAATTTATTTATCAGTGCATAGTGAAGTGTTTGACTCACCGCTGCTGCAGCTCGACCAGTTACTTCAGCATATAATGCAAGATTCTTCTGAATGGTGATTTGAAATGGGTCATCATTTCCCAATCTCACGTGCTCATAGACAGCAGCAGTGAAGTAATCTGTTTGACTCGACCAATGAACCTGCGAGATAATGCCTAATACGTTCAGTATTTGACTGAGTAAGGCCAAAATCATGCTAAAAAGAAATAAATGGAAAACTTAATTAAGTAGTATTACCCACTCATAACTCATATTTTTTTAAATATTACTAAAACCTACCAGTCAATATCATACAAGTTTCATAGAATATGCATAAATAACCTTCTAGAATTCAAAATCTCGCAACATGTAACCCACTTGAATCTACAGATTATCAACAGAGAGCAGGCTTTATTCTGTAAAACATATTAGAAAAACAGAATAAACAGGACTTTGGTTTGAAACACAATGTACGTATTTCTTTTTTTTTTCCATTATTTTTACCGTATGTATTGTTACGTCTCCGGTCGTTAGTTAATTTCCCGTATAATTTCTTTCGGATGAAACTTTAGCGACACACTTAATTTCCACAGTCGCGCTATAACAAATGCTATAATTCACAACGAACGTCTCACGTGCTCCACTCAACGATATGTCTCTCTCTCTGTCTGCAGTTCAATTACAGATTGTTGCCGTCAATTCTTGGCGGCTTAAATATACAATACTACCGCATATCTAGTTGCCTCTCGAGACTTCAGGAAGGGACTTGAACGTTCTAGAAGTTCATGACGTGTTACTAGCGTCACGTGACTTCCGCTGTCGTAACACTGCCACTTCCTTAGTATTGTTCGT
>NW_013666690.1:194058-194953 GCF_000517525.1 Limulus polyphemus
AGTAAGTAGTCCAATCCTAATATGCATTCGTCTTCAATGTCAGCCAAGTATACTTTGTGTCTGCCTTTATGCCCATGAGCTCAATAGTTACCCACACTGGTCCCAACAACCTTGCAGAATGTCCTGTCACGCCACAAAGCCACTTCTGTATGGCTTCTGGTACTCCTTCGTGATCTAACACCTTGATGCTCTCAAGGGTTTGCTGAGACGCAGAATCTATGACAAAGTTGCACCTTTGGCCATCCAGCTTTCCTGTCACATAGACACTGTGTGCTTGGCATTTTACACCTAGCTGTTGGGACTTTCATGATGGAGGTTGGTGAGTGTCCCTCAACACCAACCACTACTGGTCTCCTTGAGGCTGACTTGTTGGTAATATTCTTCTTACACTGGCTCCTCATATGTCCTTGCTTTCCACAGTTCCAACAACCTTTCAGGGTAGCAGCCTTTCCTGCCATGTCATCTTCCCTGTGTGGAAGTTTCCAGCATTGAGCTCTGTTGTGCCCAGATTTGTTATAGTGCCAGTAAAGTCCCTCAAACCTCTCTGAAAGCTGACCTTTTCTGGCCTTGAATCCTGATGACTGTACCAACTTTGGTACCTCTGTGCTGGACTTAACGTAAGATTCAAATTCAAGAGCTCTGGCCATTGCATCCTGCATGGTAGAGGAATGTGCTTGCTTCACTTGTATCTTTAGTTGTGGACTGTCCAAGGCGTCTACAAACTGATCTCTCAGCAACAACTTGAGGAGATCGGGTGGTGCAGTTGGGTAGGCTTTGTGTGCCATACTTTCCAATTCCTGTGCCAGCTCTTGCAGGATCTCCCCTTTAGCACGGACTCTCGTCCTAAACCTAGCCCTGTAGACTTCAGACTGAATTGGGGTTTTGTACCTGAGTT
>NW_013666690.1:194963-200367 GCF_000517525.1 Limulus polyphemus
CAGCAAAGTCCCTCAAACCTCTCTGAAAGCTGACCTTTTCTGGCCTTGAATCCTGATGACTGTACCAACTTTGGTACGTCTGTGCTGGACTTAACATAAGATTCAAATTCAAGAGCTCTGGCCATTGCATCCTGCATAGTAGAGGGGTGTGCTGACATTCATATCTGGGATGTGACTTCTAACAGGACTAAAGATGTCTGCATTAAGGTTTAGCTGCGGGGTCTGGAAGGGGCTTGCCATTGTCTGGGGCTGATTAAGTCGATGGTTAATGTATCCTCCTTGTGTAAAAGACAATAAATCATCCTTTAATGTATCTAATTCGCTTTTAAATTTAATAATGTTTTCCATTTGTACTTCTTGCCAATGTTGTTGACTTTCCTGTAGTTGCTGCTGACGTTACTGCAACTGTTGGAGACTTTCTTCCTGTTTCCTTTCTTGTTCCAGTTGCTACTGCTGTAATCTCTCTTCTTGTTTAATTTCTTTCTCCTCCAACAAATGCTGTAATCTCTCTTGTTTATTTTGCTGTTCCAGCTGCCACTGTTGCAGGTTCTCTTGCAACTGCTGTTGTCTCTCTTCTTGTTTCTTTTCTTTTTCCTCCAACCACTGCTATAATCTCTCTTCTTGTTTCTTTTCTCATTCTTCTTGTTTCTTTTCTTTTTCCTCCAACAACTGCTGTAATCTCTCTTCTTGTTTCTTTTCTCGTTCTTCTTGTTTCTTCTGCTGTTCGTGTATTGCTGCCATCAAATCTGCTAAGCTATAGTTTGATTTGCTGCTTCTCGTTTTCATTTTTTTTCTTTTCCGTCCCACTCTCTGACACCAATTTGTTACATCTCCAGTCGTTAGTTAATTTCCCGTATAATTTCTTTCGGATGAAACTTTAGCGACACACTTAATTTCCACAGTCGCGCTATAACAAATGCTATAATTCACAACGAACGTCTCACGTGCTCCACTCAACAATATGTCTCTCTCTCTCTGTCTGCAGTTCAATTACAGATTGTTGCCGTCAATTCTTGGCGGCTTATATATACAGTACTACCGCATATCTAGTTGCCTCTCGAGACTTCAGGAAGGGACTTGAACGTTCTAGAAGTTTATGACGTGTTACTAGCGTCACGTGACTTCCGTTGTCGTAGCAGTATATATTTTTATTACAACCTGACACAAGTCTACTAAAATGCACAGTCATGGTCATCTGCTTGTCCAGAATGACCTATAAAGTTGCTCCTTTCACTTGACTATAAGGTAGGATATGTTAGCGTGTCAGGGCTGTGAATCTGTTGTCTTTTCAAACAAGTGATTTTATATTATCTTGAATCACCTAAACAACGTCAGTGAAACTTTATAAAACTTGTTTAAACAATTTTTTACTCGCCAATATCCCAACACATAAATAACTATACAATGAAATATATCTAAGAATGATTAAAATCTGTCATCCTCTCTCCAGCCTCATTCTTCGGATCAGTCTATAACTATTTTCACACTTTCTTAAGAAAGCAAGGCATAGTAACCATATTCATTTTCTCCTATCAGTTTCTACAAATAACTATATGTTATGGTGGCCACACACACACAGACACGCCTTCTATTATTATAGACTAGCAAAAGTGCCCGGCTTCGCTCGGGATATTAGGTTCACATATTCTTGTTTGTTTGTTTGTAATTAAGCACAAAGCTACACAATGGGCTATCTGTGCTCTGCCCATCATGGGTATCGAAACCCTGGTTCTAGCATTGTAAGTCTACAGACATACCCCTGTGCCACTGCAGGGGGGGGCATATATTCTAGATGGCTATGTCAGTGTATGTATTCTGAGCCTATAGTACCACAGAGAAAACAGTAAAAAATATTTTAAATATTTACGTTTTCCAGAAAGATAAAAAAAGCCGTAAAGAAAGTACGGTAAATTAAGAAATATTTATTATCAAAGAACTTTATCATTGCATTAAATAGTTTACATTTATATTTGATAACGCATATTTCTGTCACATTTTATCATAATCGATTACAATTTTTTACTGTTGCGGTGCTTCAGGTTAAACAATAATGGTTGTTTTCCCAAAGAAATCACAGACAGACATACAGACACGCTCTATAATAATAATAATATTATATTTATTATAATATTATGATTAAAGAAGTGGTTCCTTATATAACAACTCCTAATATATAGAAAAGCCAGTACATTTTGGTAACAATGCGTTCCAACAATGGCTTATATATCATGTATAACCAAATATTGTCAATAAAGTCTATGGGCTAAAATTTTAAAATGAAATGTATAAACTATAAAAATGGAAAAAATATTTGTTGTTTTCTGTATGTCTGTCTGTGATTTATATCTGTAATATGTAATATAGGGAACCACTTCTTTTCTATGTGGTTTTTCGTTAGCATGCCTCATTGAAAAGATTCGCACAAGCATGTGCGCATGCACGTGGATAAGTAAAAATATGAAGGTGCACTCCCTCAAGGTCCACTTAGTAAAGTTGCAAAATTTCAGTTTTCTAGGTTCTTTCCTTTTCAAGCTATGGTGATCACATTTCTATGTGGTTTTTCGCATATAAGGATGCGCACACGCACGTAGATAAATAATAATACCCAGGTGTGCACCCTCAGGCTCCACTTAGTATGGGTGTAAAATTTCAGGTTTCTAAGTTCTTTCCTCTTGGAGTAATGGCGGTCATACATACACAGACATGCACATGTGCACGTGCACACACATGCGTGTCTGTCTGTCCATCTGTGATTTCTATTTGCAATATCAGGAACCATTTCTTTTCTATGTAGTTTTTCGCTAGCTTGCTTCATTCAAAAAATGCACATGCGCGTAGGCACATAGATAAGTAATAATACATAGGTGCAAACCCTCATGATCCACTTAGTATACGTGCAAAATTTCACGTTTCTAGGTTCTTTCATCTTGGGGCTGTGGTGGTCACACATAAACAGACATGCATGCACACACGTGTGTGTCTCTCTGTCATGTCTACTTTAATATAAGGAACCACTTCTATTCTATGTGGTTTTTCATTAGCTTGCTTCATTTAAAAGATGTGTATGCGCATGCGTGAACACATATGGATAAGATAAGTAATACACAGGTGCACACCATCAGGGTCCACTTAGTATGGGTGCAAATTTCAGTTGTCTATGTTCTTTCCCTTGGCGCTATATCTGTCACGCTTCTTTTCTATGTGTCTTTTCTGCTAGCTTGCCTCATTAAAAAGATGCGCACGCGCGCGCGCACGTGGATAATAAATAATATCCAGGTGCATACCCTCAGGGTCCACTTTGTATGAGTGCAAAATTTCTGGTTTCTAGGTTCTTACCTCTTGGAGTTAAGGTGGTCACACACACATAGACACGTCCTTTTATTATTATTAGAGATTACTGAAAGTCTTTCATATTATAGAAAACAAATGTATTTTTATTAAAGCATATTCGTGAAGTTATTTTCAAAGTTTTAGCACAAGAGTTTGTATTTATTTAGAAGTTCCTCATAAACAGTGTGCACCCAGCTGCGAATATTCCTGCTCTTATGATGTCACATATGCTCAAGTGTAGTTGGCACTAGCCAGTTCTTTAATTAATTTTTCATTACGTGTGGTGTACTGGTCAAATGCAGAGATAGAAATAAAGGAAAGGGATTTATACTTTTTGAACAATGAGTCTCTTTTTTCCTGTGGGTGATATGACAATGTGAATAATTCTGCAGTGCTTGAACTGCAACATAGTTCCAAGTAAAACTGTATTTATCATATGTAAATTTGACGTCCAGATTTCATTACAAGTTGCACGTATATAGAAGCTGACCATGGCCAAAAAGACTATAGACAACACCCATTACTTCAACAGTGGCTTATGAATGTATTCTTTATATCAAATCTCTTTTCTTTTCTTTAAATTTGACTTATTCACACTCTATATACATTTCCTTAAACCTCCTATTACAATGGTACCATTTTAATGTACAGTTTTATTGGTGTGATTAAACAACTAAGGCGAGACTAAGATATGAGATCGTGATATAGTCTAAAAGTCCACTCCTATATAAAGGCCTATCACTGCATATGCAAAGAGGCATGTCTAGGATTTTGATCCAGTCTCCAAGCCAATTAACAGAGCAGCAATAAAATTTACCTGAACTGCAGAACCTGTTTGATTTCTTATAGTTACATCAGACTTTCAGAAGAGGATGGCCACTATAATAATTAAATATCAGAACATCCTGCGACCAATTGGGATGATCTCTATATTATTCCAAGTTGGCTACCAGTAAGCACTTCTGAAATCTCTGCTAGTTTGGTTTGCCAATCAACACATAAGATCCTCCTGGAGAATGGAGTCCAGTAGAAAGAGGTGCACAACTCCCAGTTTGAGTGAGATTAATCTTGCGAGGACACGTTATCCTTAGTGCAGCCAAGAGCCTTTCATGTAGAACTGAGTAATTCATGGGGTTTGGTGTTTTTTTCTTTTCATCAAATTTAATTTCTAACTATTGAAAAACTGCACATAAAACTGAAATAAATGTCCTCAATACATCTTAATAAAGATAAGATATTTTATGGTTGTAAAAGGATAAAATACAGTAGTTTTCAGAAACAGTTTCCCTTTCCTTGGTGCTTTCCTATGTCTGAACTTTAAAAAGTAAGTTTAAATGGTCGAATTTCGGTGACTAACCAGTATAGTAATAGTTTTCCTTAATCATTTCCTTAGAAAACACGCGAAATATCATGACACGTACATTTTGACAAACAAGGGAAACAATATTATAAACAAAAAGGTTCTAACAGCCAGTCAAACTAAACAGAATTAAATAAAAATAAAACTGATAACTGAACACAATACAGAATAACTGAATTCATTATACACCCACTCTGATAGGTCAGAAGTCCGATTAGTAGTATATGGTGAAATGTTACAGACAGTCAAGCTATGGCACGGACATTTTGTTAATTTAAATGTAAGGTACATGTCGTTCTTAATAGTAAGAATTGTAAATACACTCATCCACCTGCTGCAAGAATGTGCTGTTCAAAGCACCTATGAACGTACAATCCCAGCACTGTAAACATTACTGTATTAGACAATCACCCGACTGTGCAGGCCAAAGATAACCACCTTACAAGTCAACAATACTTAACTCCATTTCACACACACATACAAGTTTCTTCCACGATTGTGAACTTTTTAAGGCAGAGTTCCAGTTCCAATGTTGAAGGGGGTGTATGAACGATAAACCAGTTTTTTACATCATCTACTGAACTTATATCGGCTACTTTACAGGCAGTGACTAATGTTTCTAGCCTGAATTTGAAGAGATTGATTTGAAGAGATAATCCATATTGCTAGTTGTTTACATTGCTGCTACGTATGTAGAAGATGGGTTTCTTTCTT
>NW_013666690.1:201333-206243 GCF_000517525.1 Limulus polyphemus
ATATATATATATATATATATATATATATATATATATATGTATATTATATATAAATATATAGTATTGAACAAAGAGGTATCTTGGCTCCTCAGGGTGTTGGTTTAGAGTAGGATTGTTGTGTTCAATTAAGATGGATTCCTCGATTTTTCGTCTGTTTATGTTTGGTTCTTTGTTTAAAATGACTGTGTTTTTAATAGATAATGTTGCGTCAGCGAGGTCACGTGACTAGTGTCACGCCCCCTGCTTTCTGGACATATCTTGTACCTTCGTGAATTGTCGGGAGATTACTAAATATAGGGTAGTCTGGTATATATAAGAGGGTGACAACGTGACGGAAGAATAATATGTGTGTAGACAGTGAGTATGATCTGCAGTGAGAAAGTATTGTTGAAGTTAACGTTCGTTATAGTGTTTGTTTTAGCGCGAATGTTGAAGTTAAGTGTATCGTAAAGTTATATTCAGAAAGAATAAACCAGTTTTATTAAGTAAGGACTTGTGTCGCTAAAGTTTCGTCAGAACGAAGTTACGGAAAGTTAATTAACAAACGGAGACGTAACAAATTGGTGTCAGAGAGTGGGGCAGAAAAAAAAATGGAAACGAGAAACGGCAAATCAAACTACAGCCTAGCAGACTTGATGGCAGCAATACACGAACAGCAAAAGAAACAAGAAGAACGAGAAGAGAAATTACAACAGTTGTTGGAGGAAAAAGAAAAGAAACAAGAAGAGAGATAACAGCATTTGCAAGAAAACTTGCAACAGTGGCAGCTCGAACAGCAAAATAAACAAGAAGAGAGATTACAGCAGTTGTTGGAGGAAAAAGAAAAGAAACTGCCACTGTTGCAGGTTTTCTTGCCACTGCTGTTGTCTCTCTTCTTGCTCGAACAACAAAATAAACAAGAGAGATTACAGCAGTGGTTGGAGGAGAAAGAAAATAAACAAAATAAAAATTACAGCAGTGGCAACTGGAACAAGAAAGGAAACAGGAAGAAAGTATCCAACAGTTGCAGGAAAGTCAGCAGCAACGTTTGTAAAAGAGCGACTGTTGAAAATAACTGTATCGGTAAAGTTATATTCAGAAAGAATAAACCAGTTTTATTAAGTAAGGACTTGTGTCGCTAAAGTTTCGTCAGAACGAAGTTACGGAAAATCAATTAACAAACGTAGACGTAACAGTATATTGGTATATAAAAAATCGTATTTATAAATATCTGAAACATATTTTGGGAAGCATTGCCTGTAATTCCTTAACTATTTGCAAAACTCAGAAATTACAAAATTAAGTTTATACATTGTTTAAAACTGGTTTTTACAGGTTAATCATTGGTCTCTTATAATTACAAGACAGTATTACTAGTTTTTACTTTGGCGTTGGTGACCTTAAGAAGATTCTTGTCAAAAGTGGAATATAGTTATTTTTAAAACTTATGCCTTATCTAAATAATTCATATTCTGATGAACTGATGACGTTGATTATAGTTCGTTGTTTGTTTGTTATTAAACACAAAACGCTATATGTGCTCTGCCCATCGCGGGTATGGAACCCCATTTTTCACGTCATAAGACCTAATATTTAACTCTGAGCCACCGATAGTTTAACTATCACTACCTTTAAAAATGTAATGTTTGAAATTTTACTGACTGCAAAAGAATTCATGAACTTACTGACTTTAAGAAAATAAATGCAAAACTGAAATACTGTTTTAGCACGTTATTCTATATTTAGAAACAGATATAATTTGAAATTTAACATAATTTCTGCGACAAGATAAACTTAATTATTTCAAGTAAAGAAAGGCCTGATATTTTATATTTTAATTTTTTTTTAGGATTCCCATCAACATTACTTAAAGAAGTATATTGAAAATCTGTTAAATAAAATGCATCCAATTTATTAAAATTATTGTACACTAAGGAAAAGAAATAAATAATCTTTAGAAAATAAGTGCAGTACATACCTTATCAGAAAGTGTCTGGTGTTTCTTAAGGTTTTGTAATTAGTGCTGTTTTACGCAGCTGCAACAAACATAATATTTTCAAGATGGAAATACTTAAAAGCATTAGTTATCAGTCGAGTAACTGATTAAAAGTCAAGTGTTAAGAATCTCAAGGATATTCACATGTACAACGTACATTATTTTGCTACGTGAAAGCACACGAGTTCATTAGAAACAGGTTTTGTTTTCTCAAGGTTGATGAGTTAGATATAATCTACTTGTAATATTATCTTCCACGGGATAGCTCAACATGTGGCTATCCTGCTATCTAGTGATATTAGCAGTGGAGTTGTAAATTATAAAGAGGTTCATACATTTCAATCACACGTGTTAAGAAATGGTAATATCCTCTAGGACATTCTTCATGAAATAGGTCAACATCATAGTAAAAACTCAGTAGCAATATTAGGGCCAATGATCAAAAATTTATTGCCTCGGTAAACGTAATATAACATTCAGAAAAAAAACATTCATTTATGTGAACACTGGTATAATATTAATTTTTGTGAGAAATGGTGTGTATCTGTAGAAACATCTCAACAAATGAATATAAAACGGAGGGTGAAGAGTATTGAAGGAAGTCATGTTGAGGTGATAGTAACTTTCCATTCCTTGTGAAAGACTTTTGTAAAAACTACTTTGTCCACATTATATAATACATTGTACTGAATTCTGCAAGTGTTTCAATCTCTTCTCATTGTTTTACATTCATGATGGTAGTAATACATGTGAAAGAAAGATGCTTTAAATTCATGATTTTAGTAATAGATGCGGAAAAAAATGCTTTACCATCATGATTGTATTAATAAATGTGAAAGAAATATGTTTTATATTCATGATTATGGTAATAGATGTGAAAGAAAGATACTTTACATTGATAGTTGTAGAAACAGATGTGAGGGAAAGATAATTTAAATTTGTGATTGTAGTAACATATGTGAAAAAAAAAGCTTTATATTCATCATTACAGTAGCAAATCTGAAGGAAAGAAGTGTTACATTCGTAATTGTAATAAAAATGAAAAGGAAAGATGTTTTACATTTATGACTGTAGTAACAGGTGTGAAAATTAAACTTTAAATTCATGACTGTAGCAACAGATGTAAAGAAAAAACGCGACATTAATTTCCTGACGACCTAATATATATATTTTTATTCTAGTATATACCCACGATTTTTCTAAATTTTCGTCATTTTCTGCACGAACTCATAACATTCTTGTATAAAATACGTCGAAAGGTCGTAAAAGCTACATATTGCAACAGCTAAATACTTGTATCACTTTGGCCGTATCGAAGTCACGTGACTAGTATCACGCCATGTCATTCTCAAACTCTTACGTCTTTTCCTTAAATCTCGTGATCTTTCTAGATATAGTGTAGTCTTGTATATATATAAGACCGGCCACGAAGCGACGGAAAGGTAATGAGTAATTGAATGTATGCGGATAAAATATTGTTGGCCACGTGAGACGTGAGTTATAGCGTTTGTTATAGAGCGACTGTTGAAATTAAGTGTATCGTAAAGTTGTATTCGGAAAGAATAAACCAGTTTTATTTAAGAAAGGACTTGTGTCGCTACAGTTTCGTCGGAACGAATTTACGGAAAATTAACTAACGAACAGAGACGTAACAATACATTTAACTTGTTTCGAATACATATATTATTTTAAAAGCAAGTGGAGTGCGCGTTGTTCGTTTATTGTTGAATTTATCGCCAACAAGTCACATACACCTACTGTAAAAGAATCCTTAGCCCAACACAACCATATATTTACATTACTATAAATACTACTAAAAAGTAAGTTTCAGACAACATGTTATGCTATGGTTGAAGTTTCAGTTCTTTCATTTCTTACACCTCCCTTATGTTTTGCTAACGATATTCTAAATTACGTTTTGTTTGTCTAATATAAACACTTCCACATTTATATTCAACTTTATAAATTCCAGCTTTTTCCATTAACTGTCTATTATCTTTATTGTTAACCAAACTTGTTTTATCTTATTTATCAGTTTAAATATAGAGTACAATATCTGTCGTTTTTTAGATACTTTAAATAAACTAGAAGTTAAACCTGGAACATATGGCAACACTAAACATTCCTTTTTAATTTTGTAGTAATTATGTTTTAAGATAATACTTTAATCCATTACCATATTAGTTAATTTCTTAACTGCTCTATCTACAATAGTTGGATTAAATCCTCTTTCAATTGCTATATATTTCGTGTACAAAAAACATCATATAAAATATTATGGGGAAAGAAAACGTTGACATTGGCTCAACCTTAGGGTATTAGAGCAACTAATAATTTCAAAAAAATCATGAGTTATTAAATAAAGACGAAGGTCCGGTAAATATCCATTTAAGAATATGACAGGACCTCCTCCGAGATGTATGCAGAAATGTAAACTTACACACAGGTCACATCACCTATCTAAGAATGAATAAATATGACACTTTTGTCGTGTATGTTTACTCCTGATGATGACGTGGTAAACATTGAAATGTGTAGAAATAGGCTATGGTTGCATTATACCCTTTGTAAGGCCTACGGAAAAAATGTTTTTGTTTTCACTCGCCCTATAAAAAAAAGATTTCGACCTTAAAAGTTTTACACATTTTCTGTTTTAAAGGTAATCCAACATTATCGATCAGCGTTATTTTCCCCTTGTTATTCGCGTGAGCTAGTTTCGTATTAAACTCTTCCATAATACGTAGCTTTGATGGGAACTAACTTAAATTATATCAAAACATCTTAATTAAGAGTTTAGAATTGTGTAGTTCGGACCATACTGTGTTTCTTCTATTTCTTTACTTAATGTATAATAATTTTAAAATTGTTGTGTTTTTCATCATGGGCGGCCGCAGGAAGTGGCGGGGGGGGGGGTTTTGGTTGCAGGTTACCACTT
>NW_013666690.1:206276-211949 GCF_000517525.1 Limulus polyphemus
GTATTGTTACACGTACATAAGACTTGTTTCCTTACCCCCTTTTCAACTTAGTGATGGTGTTACTTATTGAGAATTTGAAATAATCCAAAGCGGAGTTAAATAATTTAAATTTTAATAGTTGAATTGTACCCTGGATTTAGTGTTTAGAAATATGCCGATATTTTATTTAATTTACGTTATTTGCCAACAACATTGATTCACACCGTTTTTGTTTTCGACACAAATACGTTTTAATATATATACAACAGTACAATTTACAATAGCAATTACTACAATTAATTACTACAAACAGTTTCATAAACACAAATTTCACTAACTTACAAACAACCTAAAATCTTCTTCCTAGTTCAGAGTCTCCTTGATATCCAGCGAGTTAACTTGAAGTCGATGTACGTGCAATTGCTGAGAAGCTAGCTAGCTTTGTCTGACAATGAATTGTTGGACCATCGAAGTAAGATAATATTTTCATTAAACCACTAATGTCCGATGAGAATTCAGTAATAATTTCGTAAAGATACTAACGTCCGATGATAATCCACTGACGTTCGAAATTTTTAATTGTTTCTGGTCAAATATCGTATATTTTACAGTTGATAAGGGTTAGCAAAATCACAGTTTATAGCGTACACGGTTATAACGGGTTCCTAGCAGACTTATCTCTATCCTCTGTTCTTTGGCCTTGGTCTTTTTATATGGGCGGGAAATGTCTTTCTAGAAAGTTCGGACAATAATACTAGTTATATTTAACCAGTTACGGAAGTGGATATATTGTCAATTCTTGCGTTCACGAATATTTTACAGTCCTGGAGAATTGGCGGGAGTTTCGCCATACGTAACTAACACTGTAAGCTAGGCACGTTTTGAAATATAAACTCATTCTAAACAAATGTTGTTATTAAAATAAATATATTACAAATTCGTTATATGCAATACATAACTGACACTATAAGTTACGCATATTTTTAAATACAGATTTAATCTAAACAACGTTCATATTCAAAATAAATACATAACAATAAATTCGTTAGATGCGTATTTGTTTTGGTTTTTTATTGTGATTGGCCAATCACCACTTAGCAATAGCTAAGTGAGGTGCACATTGAGCCTATATGTACACTATCCTACCAAAAGTTATGGGATATGGGTAGTTATGAATAACACGTCTTTATTCTAAGACCTTTATAGGCTGATCACCTTCATAGACCAAATTATTTGCATATTTTGTTGTCACACCCATTTTCCTGCAATCATGCTGGCCCGCTTTTGGCCTTAATGTCCACTTCACTGCGTCGTGGAAGACTGACTACTAATTTCTGGTAGAAAGCTGGTTGTACTGTGCTCCACTCTTTGTATAATGCATTAGTAAGCTCCACTACTGAAGAGGGCCGTCATGGCCTTGCCCTAATTCTGTGTTCCAGTTCATTTCAAAGATGTTGAGGTCGGGGCTCTGTGTTGGCCACTGCAATGTTCCTATGTTATTCTTTTTAAACCACACATTCACAATCCTTGCTTTGTGACACTGAGCATTATCATGCTGGAAGGTGTAAGGGCCAGTACCATAAAACTGCCACAATGTAGGACACATAGAATTGTTCAGAACATCATTGTAATACTCAGCATTCACGAATCCATGCACTGCAACTAGTAGACCTAGTCCATATCACGAGAAGCACCCCAGAACATGATACTTCCACCTACACACTTCACTGTTGGGACAACACACTCAAGTAATAAGCGTTTTCCAGGCATCCTCCATACCCAAACACGCCCATCAGACTAGAAGAGCGTGTAGCATGACTTGTCCTTCCACCTGACTGATTTCCATTAATCCATGGTCCAGGTTTGGTGTGCCTTGCCCCATGTCAATATACAGTGTGCATTTGTTTTTGTTATCAATGGCTTGTGGGCTGCAGATCTTCCATGAAAATTCATGGCATGCAGCTCTTGACGTGTCATGGAAACAATAACACGTACAGACATTTACCCCAAATGACATCCAACTATCCTTCCCCTCTAAAACTGTTAGCTCTTTCCTTGTACTCATTGCTTGGCATACAAGTTCGAAATGACTTCCGAGCGAACCACTGATCACCTTTATAGGATAAACTATTTACATATTTCGTCATCACACCCATTTTCCTGCAATCAGAGTTGTGTCCCATGACTTTTGGTAGGTTAATGTATAGATACATACAACATATGCACACGCACACACACACCCACACACACACATATAAATATATACATAGGGGTTAGTAATTAATTTATTGGAGGATTTATTTGACGAGTGGAGCCACAAGTCACTAACCAGAGGAAATTTGCAGTTAGACTAAAGAAGTAGAGTCTCAGGCAAATGGTGAATACTTACAATAACTTTTATTAATCATTAATTCACTTAACTAACAAAGACAAAACTTCGTTTATGACAAACAAGATAAGCTCAATTAGAACTATTAATTCATATAGATATATTTCAATATAAGACTCTCAGTATATACTTTCATTAACACACATACAGTAGATATCTTCCAACATAACATTTTACAAAACATTTGTATCAACTGACTAAGAGAGAACAGTAAAGTATTGTTACGTCTCTGGTCGTTTGTTAATTTCCCATAAAAATTCTTTCTGAAGAACTTCAGTGATACAAGTCCTTTCTTAAATAAAACTAATTTATTATTTCTCAACACAACTTTGCAATAAACACACGCTATAATTCACAACGATTCACGCTCTTTACTTATGGTCACTACTGCTCACTCGAATCGATTATCTGTCTCTATATCTCCCTATCTGCCCTTATATATGCCGTCACTGCTCCCCCGCTTTATTTACCGGGATTATATATACAAAAATAGAGGGCGCATAGAAAAGACTAGAGCTGCTAGGAACATACATGATCCTTCTAGAATCTCATGACGTGTTACTAGCGTCACGTGACCTCCGCTGTCGTAACACTGTCCCTTCCTTAGTATTGTTCATCCTGAACAATAACCACTTACATTAAACCAATAGAAAATTAACAATAACTTAATTAAATGTACAGAATTTACTAACACAAAATTAAAATTCAACAAAGTATCTTAATTTTACGGACGTATCTTCTTTCGTACTGGTCTCCATCTCGTTGGCTTCTACTTCATGTGGGGTTCATCTGCTCCATCAAGAAATGTTCCATTATCGGTAACAGTCACACCAGTGGTAAGAACTTCATTAATGGCTTCACTGTTTCCCTTTTCTAAAAGAGGTAGAGTTTCTTCTTTGACAGTGGTTTTTTTCAGGTGACACGTCTTTAGCAGCGTTATTTGTTCCATTATTAATTTCGTTTCAACTGAAATGTCCTGGACCATGATAATTCCAAAGCCTGTTGGCATGCACCACTTTTGGCTTACCTCGCCGACCACATTTTATCCAGAAAGTCACGTCTGAGAGACGATCCACTATGTCATATGGGCCTTCCCATGGAGCAGACAACTTAGGAGACTTCCCTTTGGTCATCCTGGGATTATACAACCACATCTTGTCTCCTGGTACAAAGCTGACTTCAGTATATCTCTTATCATAACATAGCTTCACGGAATCAGCAGACGTTTTCAAGTTTCAATGCATTTGATGGTGAATATCATCCATGCTTTCAGATAACACTTTCACGAACTCTGACACATTTTCAGGCAACTCTTCGTAAGGTGGGTGTCCAGTTATCAGATCCACTGGTAACCGAAGTTCCCGACCAAACATCAGCTTTGCTGGAGTGTATCCAGTGGCTTCATGCACTGCAGTTCTATAAGCCATCAACAGTGGAGGGAGTAAGACATCCCAGTCATCTTGGCAGCTATTACAAAACTTTGCTAATTCCTGTCCAAGTGTCCAATTGTACTTTTCTACCATCCCATCAGACTGTGGGTGAAGTGATGTTGTCCTGGTCTTTCGTATGCCAAACAACTTGCAGCATTCTTGGAACATAGTTGATTCGAAGTTACAGCCTCGATCTGAATGCAGTTCGTATGGCATACCAAACCTGAAGAAGAAATCACTAATAGCTGAAGCAACAGTTGTAGCTTCCTGATTTGGTATTGCATATGCCTCAGGCCACTTGGTGAAATAATCCATCACCACACATATGTACTTGTTTCCAACACGAGTTTGAGGCAAAGAACCAGTAATGTCAATGGCTACTCTTTCCATTGGTGCACCAACTTGATATAACTTCATTGGAGCATGTCCCTTATGCTTGGGTCCCCTTTTAGCATAACATGTATTGCATGTCCTGCACCATTCTTCCTCATATTGCCTCATACCTATCCAGTTGCCCCCCAGTGGCACAGTGGTATGTCTGTGGACCTACAACGCTAGAATCCGGGTTTCGATACCCGTGGTGGGCAGAGCACAGAAGCCCATTGTGTAGCTTTGTGCTTAATTACAAACAAACAAAACCTATCCAGTAAAATCACTGTCGTAGGTGATTCAATGTCTTCTTAACTCTGAGATGTCCTCCTGTTAAACTATCATGGGATTGACGTAGCACAACTTCCCGTAACTTTCTCAGTATAACTGTTTGCCAGGTTGTCACTTTCCCATCTGTAGTTTCCATTTCTCTACAAGAATACCATCTTCAAGCTTCAACTGGTCCCATTGTGCCCAATAGTTCTTTGTCACAGGGCGTAGACTAGACACCTTCTCCCAAGTAGGGCACAAAACACTTGCTTGTAGAAAATCAATTATTGGCTTGAAATCTTGGTCGTTCTCCTGTTCTGATTTAATATCTATACCTGGTTCCACTTCACCATTATCAGCTCCTTCAGTCAATTTAACTTCAGCTTGATAGCACCTGGTTGGTTTAATCTCTCTTTTACAGTAATGTCTGCAGTCATTTTTGCAGGGTCTTCGGTTCAGTCCATCAGCATTTCCATGAGATTTTCCTTCTCTGTATTCAATATCATAATTATACTAGTCTATCTTTCCAATCCAACGTGCCAGTTGTCCCTCTGGGTTCTTTAATCATCTTAACCAGCGTAATGCAGCTTGGTCTGTCCTGATGGTAAACCTAAACACATAGAGGTAAGCATGGAAATATGTCAGACTCTTTTCTATAGCAAAAAGTTCCCTCCATGTTACACAGTAGTTCCTCTCTGGTCTACTCAGGACCGTACTGAAGTAGGCCACCATATGTTCGTTTTCACCCACTTTCTGAGACAACACTCCTCCAATTCCGACATTAATAGCACCACAATCCAGTATGTGAGGGATTTGGAAGCTTTAAAAGTGGAGTGGAGGCCAATTTTTCTTTCAATGTCTTGAAAGCATACTGGCAAGAAACTGTCCATTTGAACTTCTGACCCTTTTTTGTTAAATCATGTAGTGGAGCAGCAATAGTTGCAAAGTCCTTCACAAACTTCCGGTAATAAGTAAAGAGTCCTAAGAAACTTCTTAACTCTCCCACATCATCTGATGTTGGCCAATCATGCACTGCTTTCACCTTGTCAGGATCAGTTTGCACATCATGCTCACTTACAATCTAAAGCACCTCTTTCTGAAACAAGTGGCATTTCTTGGGATGGAGTTTGAGGTTTGCTGCTTTCAAATGCTTGAATATTTCCTCTAGCCAGGACATTTCCTCATCAAACATTGCTGCAAACACAATGACATCTTCCAAATACACTAGGGCTATGC
>NW_013666690.1:212875-222140 GCF_000517525.1 Limulus polyphemus
GTCATCGGGTTAACACAGTATTCGAATTCAAGAGCTCTGGCTAATGCATCCTGCATAGTAGATGGATGTGCTTGCTTTACTTGTATCTTAAGGTGTGGACTGTCCAAGGCGTCTACAAACTGATCCCTCAGCAACAACTAGAAGACATCAGGTGATGCAGTTGGGTAGGCCTTGTGTGCCATGCTTTCCAAATCCTGTGCCAGCTCTTGCAGGCTCTCCCCTTTAGCACGGACTCTCGTCCTAAACATAGCCCTGTAGACTTCAGACTGATTTTGAGTTCCATTCCTGACCTCTAGACCAGCTACCAGTGCTCTATAGTTGTGCCTGTAATCTGCTGACAACTATCCAAGTATTTCCAGTGGTTGTCCCTTCAGGTGCAGGTGAAATTGTTGCATATTATAAGTTGTGTCGAGGAAGAATAAACTGGGTTAATCAAGAAAGGACTTGTATCGCTGAAGTTTCTCGGAAAGAATTTCTACCGGAAATTAACAAACAAGCAGATACGTAACATTGTTCAATAGAATAATGGAAAAATCCTACCAACTTTATTTTTACTGGAAATGTTTTAATAATTTCTTTGGCCTAATTTACAATGAGGGCTTGATGGTTATGGTGCTGGACTTGCAACCTACAGGTCGCGAGATTCGAATCATTTTCAGCAGTAAGGGAATTATATGTTATAATCTATCCCACTGTTCATTGGTAAAATAGTAGCCCAAGTGTTGACTATCTGACTTTAGTCTTTTCACTGCTAACTCGGGGACGGCTACCTGGAGAGGAGCCAACAGCTAAACATGCCCGAGAATTACCGATGATTCATCATCTAAGGTGTTTCAACGTCGTAATCTGCTGCGGGGATCATTAAAAAATCCCAATAACATATCAAAACGTTTTCACTATAGAGATGTGTAGATTCAGCATTTTGCCGATTCAAAATAATAAACTGTTGGCTTACTTGGCGCTGTGTAAAAAATAAAGACTAATTTCATACCCATGATAATCTTATTCCTGGTGCTATAGGTTATGTGGGTCCAGGCTATATATACGTTTCCTTAATCTGAGTTGGTTACGCTTTACCTTGATGCATTGACAAGAAGCGTCCATATCCTCCAGTTGCTTTTCACAGAACTTCTGTGGCATCCTTCCACTAATGGAATCTCCTCCTTAAGATGATCACATCAACTCTGAACTTGTTAAGAAACATTGGGAAGTTTATCGAATGATAAAGCTCCTGGACCAGATATTATTTTCCCAAGGGCTTTGAAGGTTAAGGATTGGATATTGAGCCACTTGCTGCTATTTTTGCAAGTTCTTGAATAATGTACAGTCTTGGAAGATTGAAATTGGCTAATATTACTCCTCTTTTTCCAGGATAATAAAAATTGTCCCAGTAATTACAGGTCTGTTAGTCTTACATCACTGGCGCGGAAAGTTTACGAAATTGTGATAAAAGATGCTTTGCAAATCATTTAGTAAAGTTTAAAATTTTTGTTGGATAATCAGTATGGTTTCATTAAGAGAAAATCTTGCCTAACGAATCTGTTGACATGCCTTGAACAAGTTACTGCTTATGTAGACAAGGTTACTGATGTAGAGTTTGGGTATCAGTATTTTCAGAAATCATTTAAAATGTCACTTAAAAGACTTGTTAAACAAGTAACTGTGTGTGGGAGATGGGAGGGAGATAGATTGGCTAATTGAATGAAAAAAAAAATGCTGCCTGGAAGAAAGCAGCAATTTGTTATAAATGGAGTCAATTAAACTGAATTAATTTCACAGGTGGGTGCCTCAGGTCTCAATGTTAGGAACTTTGATCTTTTTTTTTAAATTACATCCATGAGAGAGATGAAGAAAATTTCAATAAATTACTTATATTTGCTGATTATATTAATGTTTTGGGTATTACTAGCTGTGAGCAGGATGCTGCTGTTTTACAGAAGGATTTTCATTATTTGGTGAGTTGGGCACATAAATGATAGATAGCTTTTAATTATGATAAATGTAAGGTAGTGCATATAAAAATGTTTTGGAAGTGACCTTAAAGTTCTGGTTTATCAGTTCCTTAAGCTGCTCAAGCAGTAAGCTGTCTCTAGTAAGACATAAGTAGAGCTTTGAGTCATATCTAAAAAATATTGAAATCAAGACTAAAGATGAAAATAAAAGTGCACCTGCAGTAATATTTTTTTTAAGTAGAGAAGAAAAGAAAACCATGATGAGGAGCAGCAGCACCTGGAAGGTGGTGTAGGAAATAAACAAAAGAAAATATGGAAGAGTTTGGTTTCTTATAATGCAACTCAGAAGTCAATGTCTATAGATATTGTTGCATACATTTCTCTAAAAACATGAATGATGTGTCACTGTATATTTAGTTATAGTGGATGTTGCTTGTGTTTTTATTTGTGTAGTTACAGATAAATTTGTGTCAGTGAGATGCAGGCTTCTGTGAAAGTTAAGTCAACATGCTAGCAAACCACCCATACAAGTTGAATACCGAAGTACTGTTAACAGACCTTCTTACAAAGTGATTAATGATTAAGATAATTTGTCTTTCTGAAAACAATAAATCACACTTCTAACTAATAATTGTATATTTATTTTATTGTTACAAATTGGGGATTTATGAAAAAAAAAAAACTTTCCAAAAAATATTTCTTCAGCTTATTAATGAGTGATTTTTACACCTATACAAAATTCCCATATTTTAAATTTTATTTCTTGCACTTTATTTTTTCACCTTTTAATATCAGCTTGTCAATAAAAAAATTACAAAAATTCCCAATGCAAGTAAAAAACAAACTCGTAGATGGCTTGTAAAAGAATTACTTTATAAATTCTAGAAATGTAATGCAGAAAAAACTAAAGCACGTATATAATTATTTAATCATCAAAATATTTTCTTAATACCCTAGGAGTCAGACTAAAAAAGCTTAAACCCTGGTAGATACCCAATATCATACTCAAAAGTGAACGTATATTATTTTTTAATAAACGCAAGCTAAAATTCAACACTGTATGAAAAAAAAAATTGTAAAGAAATATATCATCATTAAGAACATTTAGTGAATTTCATGCAAAAGAAAAAACAAATATAAATTCCTATAGTCAAGTTTCTATGTTACTAGATAAAAAAAAAAACTTGATTTTTTTCTTTAAAAATCTTTTAAGCACCTTTCATCCTGTTAACAGTAAATTTTATGTTCTATTTGTTATTAAACAAGACTCGAGTGCCACACTTGAAAAATGTATGAAGGCTTTTTAATGATTAATATCAAAGATTTCATAAAATGAGAAAATAACGTATACTTTAAAACTAAACTTTAAAATATGTATTTACTAAAATTTATATAAGCCAGAACTGTTACTGTTACCTTTATGAATTTGGGTATTGTGATTTGTTTTATAAGTCTCAATTTTCCAGATATCCACACTTAAACCTGAAGAAATATCAAACTGGACAAATCCTCCTTTATAATGTAGCTTTTGTTTTAAAACACAGCTTTCTACCCATTTATAGCATAAAAAAAGCTTGTGAGGGTATCTAGCTTTCTTGTTGTTTGTAACACATTTTATCACATGTGAAGAAAAATGTGCATAAAACAAAATAATTGTCAAGCTGTCTTTCACAACTAAAGAGAAATAAAGGTTCACTGAATATAATTTTATGTTATCAACTTTCTCAACTGGTCATAATATGGAATTATCCAACAAGAGTAAATATGTTTCACATAAAAATTTTCACTTATTCAAGTTTTTCAATTCTTTGTAAACTTATGAGAACAATATGCATTCAAATTTTATTACAAACTAGTTTTTTTTTTAATACAATGGAAGTTATAAATATGAAAACAAAAATACATGCAACAAAATGATGACTATGTTAAAAAAATAATGACCATAAATATCTGTTTACACAAAGCCTGAATAATTCAGTGTTGTTTTTATTATTAGATTTAACCAGTCAAAAATATAAAGCAAAAACATTTCTTAGTAAAAACTGTATTCTGGACACATAAAATAAAAAGTTAGACATTACTGGTAAGCTTACAAAAGTTTGAGTTTTGATCCACAGCACTATGTTTTTATTTGACAATTTTTTTACAAATAAAGTAAGTAAGTTTATTTGTTTGTTTGTAATTAAGCACAAAGCTACACAATGGTCTCTGCCCACCACAGGTATCTAAACCCAGATTCTAGCATTGTAAGTCCGCAGACATACCACTGTGCCATGGGGGGGGGGGGGCATAAATTAAGTATGCTATACCATTTTTATAATTTGTTGGAGTACTTAAAAAACACATTAAACAAACACAATAAAGTCCAAATCTAACAAATGTGTATAAAATGATTTTGAAAAAGTGAATTTATCATACATATTTGTAATTATCCATTCATACTGATAAAGTGTTTTTAATCACGGTGTAAAATAATTTTCAAATGTTTACCTCTTGTACTTCAATTTTAGGACTTTAGGCTTAACTCTTTTATATTCATTTCCAAATCCTGAGATTGCACTATACTTCCTGAGCATTCACAGTATTTGTTTGTTTTAAATATGAAAAAACAGTATTGATTTGACTTGAATAATAACTAGAATGAATAACTAAAACCTAACTGATAGTTTAAGCTACCTCCTATGCTTGGAGGACTTTACAGATTTGTGGTCACACCAAGGTGTAACAGTGTAGTTGCAAATCAACTCAACATTGATAACAGTCATTGAAGCTTCATCTATCATCAGTTTATGTTTGCTGACAACTCTGTATTGGACAGTGTTGAGACCCGTTTGATGATCTCGCCATCTGGTGGCCTATAAAACACAAATGGAAAGAATGTACCTCATAAATTAAACGTTTTAATCAAGTCAATAAACAAAGAAAATGAAACTAGTAAACAAGACATAGTCTGAGAAGAATTCAAAGCTTACAATAGTAAAATAGAAAGTAGTCAACCTAAGATGTACACATCTACATTATTTTTTTATAAAGTTATCACAAATTCATTGTTTAAAGAAGAACAATTTGTAAGCAACTTTCATTTTTGTCCTTGTATAAGAAAATATAAATAAAGATTCACAAAATGTTTAAATTACATTTTCTCTTTTACTATTTCATTATGATCATCAACAGTAATTTGTTTTTTAGGTCATTTCTTTTAAAGCTGTTTTATATCAAATCACATTCTTCTTCAATGACCAAGGACATGAAGTTTTAAATCAACATAAATAAATTAAACTGATTCATATAGCTATAAAGAGAAATCTGAGCAATAGAGGATTAGAATATTTTGTTTATAAATGTATGTCAGTCACTCCTTAACAAATGGCAAAGTATTTTTTTTTTTTTTTATTTGTAAGCCACCAACATTAACATTATGTTTACATGGTAAAGAGTAAGTAACCATGACTAAACATTATATTCTATGTGGTACAAGTTAAGACGTAATAAACTATGTCCAAACATTAAATACTATGAGTTATGGGTTTAGGAGGAATACACCAAAATCCAAACAGTAACTTGTCTTCTATGTGTTACCTGGTAAGATGGGGAAAACAAGGCACAGAACAGCAGGAGCAAAGTTAAAACTGAAGGAAATACTGGGTATGGAGTTAACCAGTCAGGTAGAAGAAAGGAAACCACAGGTAGAAGGTTTCATAAGGTGAGCAGAAAATGTCAAAAGATATTTATTAAGTAAAGAAGTATTCAAGGAAATTGTGATAAAAAGCAATCAAAATGGTCCTCTTCAATGTCAGGCCCAAAAAGCAGTAAAGAAAATGAATGGAATGGATGACAGCAGAGGGTCCTGGCTGCATAAGGACACAATGAAAGATGGCTGTTACGTCTTCCACAGATAAAGAACTTCAGCAGAAATGGCAGTAAATTATTCTGTGTGAGAAATCTCTTCATCCACATTAGTAGATTGGTAAACATACAGTTCACATTGATTTGTGACATCATATTGAGTATGTTAAACTCAATCACATTGAAATTTGATAGTCAAGAAAAGTCATAGATCTCAGTAAACATGAATACCTCTTCATACAATTGTGCTGAGGAAAAGAACGAGGATTCTCGCATGAGAATGTAGAGGAAGTTTTTTTTGTAAGGAAGTGTGTTGTACTCCTATTGGTGGAGGGCTTTGGTACATGATACATCATTATGTAGTAGCAGTAGTAGTGCAAATTCACATGGACATACGTTACTCTAGGTGGGAGTTTTCAGAAGGCTGGTGGAATGCAAGTCTCTGCTGAAGAGCATCCATGGAGTGTGCCCTCCTTATAGAGGAAACACACATGGGAGACAGCATCACATCTGAACCAGGTATACTCATCGCCCATGTGGAGTCAATAGGTCTTGTATCACCAAAAAGGCTGGAACAAGATATCAATTCCAAATCCAAAGGAATATGTATAGGGTGGCTAAGGTTAATCGGACCATAAGCTCGAGGTTAACTCCAGTCCCACCAGGAGTTACTTGAATGGCCCATGGCAGCAGGAGGGTCTTCAACCAATCACTTCTGGCCTAAGAACCAAAAAGGAAGATAAGCCTCTGTTCCAAATCCAGTACAACCTGCAGTAATAAATCCCATGAATGTACATCCAGATGAAGACAGAAAAGCAGAAATAAAATGTAGAGGGTCAATTTCAGTCTAAAATCAAAGACTATTGGGAATGAAACATCCAGTCCAAAGTAGGAGGAAGTTCCCATCCCACACACATGCGAAGATTTATGCTGGGTGATTCATCTCCAACAAAAACCTGTCACCCGGGAACCAAAATCCAGGCAGCAGTAAGAGGGAAGGTTCCCACCTGGAGAGATGAACTGCAAATTAGATGAAAAGATATTTTCTAAATTGAGAAGTGAAGATTAGGTTGCACACCTATTGGTGGAGAATAGTAGCATGCTATAAAGCAGCTGAAGCACGTGCTATACATGTAGAATTAGGTGGGAGTTTCAAGGCTAGTGGCGACCAAAAAATTGCACAATAGAGAGCAGTCAAATTGAGAATAGCTGTAACTGTAAGAAGAGGTAAGTAAACAAATCAGAAATATTATATTCAAGAGGTGGACATTTAACCATTTCTGGACTAGAAGGGATGTCAATCATATTCCTTGACTTTTTTAACTGACCTTGTCATAGTGAATATACTCAATTAAACTACATGAAACTTAGAACAAGCTTACCAAATAGTATCTAGTTTTAGCTTAGAAAATGTATACAATTTACTTTAATATTTCTAACATTTCTTAGGTTGGGAAATTTATAAAATCTTGCTTTGAGACACTAAAAATTTTTTTACCTCCCTCTGATTGTACAGCCTTGCTGTATCACGTTTCCTCTTCTTTGTGTCATGAATGTGTTTAAACGTATTTTTCTGTCCTGTATTAATATCTTTTGGTCTACTAATCTGTAAACAAACAAAAAACAAAAGCAGCAAAGCAAAAATTCTATACATTCTTCCTCCATTATTAACATAAAAAGAATTACAGAAATATCTGCAGTCTGTGACTCACAAGTTTCTACACAGATGAATAATAAACAATAAAGAAAATATTGCATGTAATGCTTAAGACTTAAATGTTATTGTTTGAAGAAAATATTAGCAACAAGATATATAAGTTAATCATTCAAAATAATACAACTCAGTTAGTTTAACACCTGTATAAATATAATTATTCACTTTACAAAAAACAATTATTTCTTACATTATGCAGTTGCCACAATATTTACAAAATTAATACAAAAATTTTGAAACATGTCTTATACATGTATAACCAAGAATAAACTCCAGCTTACATAAAACTTGCTATGACTCTGATCAAAATAAAGCTTGTGTTTCTCTCTTTTAATGTGTAATAAAACAATAATTTTAAAGTGTGTCTGTCTTTATGGATAAAAGTTTTAATGCTTTATTTCTTGGACTTGTTTATAATATGTGTACAGAACTTTGATATATTCCTGGGAATCTTTAGTAGTTTAACAAGCTAACATTGTTCTGAGTTTTTCTGCTGATCTTAGTCACACACAGAATGGTCAAATAACATTATTAGGTCATCAAGAAATTAATGTCACGTTTTGGAACACTTTCATTAACCCCCCTCCAAAAAAATTTACATCACGTATAATAGTTCAACAAACCACCTAAAAATCACGTTAGTGTAGCCTATATAATGTGTAAAGTTTAGTGTACTCTAATCCCTTATAGTGATGGCACATGACGAGACACACATTCGGCATGTAATGCTGTTTGAATACAAGAAGGGAAACAACTCCTCTGCATCCACAAAGAATATCAAAGAAGTTTATGGAAATGTTTTGAATGTTCATAAGTGTCAACGATGGTTCCGCAAATTTCATTCAGGTGACTTCAGTCTTAAAAACTGTGATGGCAGGGGCCACATGTTGGAATTGATATTGGATTCCAGTTGCTGACTATAGATTTCTGCATTGACAGTTCGCTGTGGATTGAGGAGATCGAAATGAATTACTCCTTTGATGTCCCACCATATGTAATGGATCACTTTCTGTGGATGGCGTCCAGGTTTTGGGGTCGCAAGTGGTTTTTGTCTAGGACTGAGCCATTGTTTTTGGCGTTTAATATTCGCATAGAGAATCTATTTTTCATCACCGGTGACAATTCTGTCCAAAAATGGTTCACGCGCATTACGCGCCAGAAGAGCAGAAGCAACGTTTGCACATTGGAAACGATGATTATCGGAGAGTTCGTGAGACACCCAAACACCTTCTTTATAGAGTTTTCCCATATTCCTTAGATGTTTACGTATGTTTCATGAGAGACATACAATTTCAGGGCCATTTCACGACTGTGTTGCCTTGGGTTAGACTCAACAAGCGTCTTCAGAGCATGGTTTAAATCAAACCCTTCATCAGAAACGTCCTTCACTCGTCAATCGGAAAGGTGTTCTTCTCTACGACAATTTACGTCTACATGTGGCACATTTGACGCAACACAAGATTATGGAGTTGGGTTGGGAATTTCTCCCCCACCCACCATATTCTCC
Source organism: Limulus polyphemus (assembly GCF_000517525.1). Lineage (NCBI taxonomy): Eukaryota > Metazoa > Arthropoda > Merostomata > Xiphosura > Limulidae > Limulus > Limulus polyphemus. Next base: position 221,895 of record NW_013666690.1, read on the forward strand.
AGATATCGCACCATCAGATTACCGTCTTTTTCGTTCGCTGCAACACCATCTTAATGGGAAAACTTATGCAAATGTGGAAGGTGTTAAAAAGGACATCGAACATGTTTTTTGCTTCAAAGCCTAGTGATTTCTTTAATCAGGGTATTAACAACCTGATTGTAAGATGGAAAAGCATAATCGATAATAATGGAGACTGTTTCATTTAATAAATGTTTCGTTTTGATATATATGTTGTTCGGGCTTTTT
>NW_013666690.1:222988-243595 GCF_000517525.1 Limulus polyphemus
TATTTTCAATAAGCAATCCTGAAAAATATTTGGGGGTGCTTTAACTTTTTTCCAGGTGTATAGTACAAATATTCCAATTTTCATAATCAATAAAAAAATTGAGAAAATGCTTTCTTACATTTAACTTGGCTTTCTTCATTCTAGCATATAACTCATCATCTTCTAGCCCCCAGCCCCAGTATTTGTTAGACAAACCATTAACCTGAAAGATAAAATATTATATGTTCAGTTATATAAAACAAATTAATATAGAACCTTTCTGTTGTAAATTTCACTGCCTTTACACAATTACACTGAGATAGATAATTTTATTGCAATACAATGTTATGAAAAAACATTAAGATATTTCCTTTAATTTTAGAAATTCAACATTTTTTTTAATGTTGATCAGAAAGTTTTATCATTTATATTCCAGGGTTTATTATCTTTAAGAATAAGAAGGTGACTACTAAATTTGTGAGGTAACCCTGTTGATGTAAGGCAAAGTTAGAGCCTAAGTCTCAACATTGTGCTTTTAAGATAAAATACCCAAGTCTGAGAATCAAGACTACTGGAAACACCACTTCCTGCATTTCCTGGGCTCTTCTTAAACAACATGAATCAAAACAAGAAGTTACAAAGGTGATATATGTATTCAATTCACAATATATATATATTTAGTGTTTTTAACACCCTTTGTTTAAATATCATGGCTTTTTCTTCCATCACTTTGACAATCCCTCTAAATTAGGGAAAACTAGTCATTAAACTTATGTTTTTGTAATTAAATGTATATTGTAATTTATATGCTTAACCAGCAACAGTACAATCATATCTAGTTACATGTGGATGAGTATAGTAGGTATTAAGTGCATATTACTAAGGGGAAAATATGGCCATAAGGCATACATTATGCTTTAATCACTTTTCACTTACTCAAAAGCATTAGAAATATATTCAAATTGATTTCAAAACACATTTTTAAGTTAAAAAAGAGACTAAAAAAGGTTGCAGTTAAAGTGAATCTGGTGTCTGTTACTCCATGATAAAATGCTTGTAGAAATGAAATATACAAGATCAATGTAGCCTGGTAGATAAGCTGTAATGGTTGAAGTAGGTGAATACCCTGTACCCAGTAACCAAATGTTTTTCCTAATATCAAATTAATTTTCAACTTAATTGATACTTGTACATATATATTCCTGATATCTTTTCTGATTTTAGCAGTTACCACTTCTAGCTATAAATCATGAAGAACATACACAAATTGATAAAGATTTATCTGTGACTGAGGGTCTAATCTTTCTAAATGGTATCACAGGTCAGGCTAGGTAATAGTATTCTTGGTCAAGGTCAATATATATCTAATAAATATAATATCTTTCACTTATGTGTTATTCTAATACAATAAACTTAGAAATAATATTCAATAAACCAGGATTTGAAACATCGTACTATTTTGCCATCATTTACTGCACTCACAAAACCCAAGTTTTCCCGATATTTTAATAGAACTGTCTGTAGTTTTCAAAAAAATATAATCTAACAGGAAAACATTTAAGAATTTCTAAGAAACTATAAATATTTTCTAGATCTCTGGTTTTATGCCCAAGCTCTATGAACCTCCCATTTGATTCTCTGTAAGAACTACATCTAATCGCTTTTACCAAAACTCATAAATTAATTCTCACACTAATATATTCACTCTACATTGAGGTAAATAGTTTATAATCCACTCTATCAATGTGTATTTACACTTCTTCTGTACCTATTTTCAAACCGGAGTTTCTTTGCCAGTTGTTCTGATCATATGATGTGAGATCATAAAAAGGGAGGAATAAAAGCCTGTAGTAATAAAATCAGAGAAAAAGATGAAAACTACATAAAGAACAAAACATGGATAATTATATTCTCATTGGTTTATAGTTTCTTAGGAACTATAAACCTACATTTTGGATGAGAAGAAAAATTATAATAAATATGGTGTATGTTGTTTACAGGTGAGACTTCTTGAAGAACAAAAATGAGAGGTTAAACCTTTTTCATTCCTATTTGTGAATTATACTTACTTGATGTCATAAAATGACAAATTACCCTTCTGAGTTCAAAATCGTTTAAAGAGAGTTACAATTCTGATTTTTACTTAAATACTGAAAACTTGATATGCAAGTGTGAAAGGAGACTCTGTAAACCAGATTATAAATTAAAAAGTTTCCATATTTATGTGAATGCAGTTAAATAGCAAGAGATTAATGACAATTTAAATGGTTTGGCAAAATTTCAAATCCTACACAAAGCAGAGCAAATAATTTTAATTAGTCTGTCTCTATAAATGGAACACGAGCAGCCTATAACTCTGAAAAATATCAAGTCAACCATGTACCATGTGAACTCTACCATTCTCATCTTTATATGCCTCTGGGTAAATGCCAAAACAATAAAGTAATTTAAACACTGACAGACAACACTTTAATTCTTCGTTTAGTATTTAACTTTTTCAGTGAGATGTTTGTGAATTCGACCAGTCTTGAAACTGTAAAATTATACATATTTATGCCTTCACAGAGAGACATATTCATGGTTCTAGTTAACCCAAACTCCTTGGTCCCATACACACAAGAATATGTCAGGATGCATGAGATTTGGTTCCAAATAAGCACTGCAGAATGCCCCATACCCAAGGTAAGCATATGTACTTTGCTTCAAACTTTGTACCATAACAAACTAAACAGTATACAGTTTGCACAAAGCTGTCCACAATTAACTTCTAACATGTTTTAACAGTAACAATAAATAACATGAAAATAAAATCACATGAAAGTACCACGTGATTAACCTTTTCACCTCAGGTATGAAAGTGTGCATGTCACAACCTTCCACAGAGTTATATTCAAAATGTAAACTACTTTATTATCAAAATATATGAATAAATTTGGCATCATAAATCAAAATTTAGTATTATTTACGTTTTAATTTCTTAATTTTATAAGAAAATATCTTAAAAAATTCTCAATCTCCCCTAGTATGAAAACAGACATTTATTATCTAAGTCTTTCCTCTTCTCTAATTTTTTTACCACCCCTCCAAAAAATGTACACTTTAATGTAAATTACTTATTATAATGTTTTCATCACTCAGGCAAAGAAAAATTTACAGTCTTCAATCTTATTTAGTTACACAGCAATAAAATAGAAAATCAGACCCTCTCTTACTACGCCCACCTATCACATCCTCTCGTTCATAACTTGCCAATAGCTGTCTCCAACATTTAAGACTATTTTTTTTAGAAACAATAGAAAGCCAAATTTTTTTCTCTATCAAAGGAGATGTTATATTACATTGTTATCTGTACAGAGAATTGTCTATTTTCCTTCCAGTTCAAATGATATTCCCACAGAAAACACAATAACGAGCTTAACTTAATTTTTAATGGCTTTCACACAAGTAGAAAGCCCAAAAAATTGTGATAGCTAAGGAACATTGTTTCTTTTTTCACGTTATTATCCTGTGTTCTTTGGTGCATTATTCAATTAAATAGAAATTACTTAATGCAGTAGTACAATTAGTATTAAAAAGTAGGGTTAAGTTTCCTTGACAGCAGGTATGTACTTTATTTCTTGTTTTCATGTGTATTCTTTGTTATTATAAAGATAACTAAAATGAAAAAATTGAAAACTTTTTAGTTTAAATAAAGTAAAATAATTAATACGAATGATATTTTTTTTCACGAAGTATACTCTCAAGTAGTCTGTATGTTATGTAACTTGATACCATAATCTACATGTTCACCACATGTTTTGCAATTTATATGGCACGAATATTAGTTAGACATGGTTCAAAGGGCAATAAAACAATAAAATTTAAGTATAAATCAATGTATACTGTTACAACCTTTAAGCTACTTAGGATAAACAATTGTGTTTTACCTGTTGCAATTTGCAGTCATTTCAGAAAGAAAATAGGGGAAAACTATAATTATTTCCTAATTTTTTTATGGTGGTTACGAGGTCAGTCAAATCAACTGACCTCATATAGATTTAGAGTAAAGAAAATAACCATAAAATATAAAGTTTTCCTAGAAAAAAAAAAAAAAAAATTGATATTTATTTAGGAGATTTTAGAAGTTATGCATATGATATCAGAAAATTTTCAGATGAAGAAAAGTATTTTTAATCTTGTTGGGAAAATTACTTTGCACTCATGAACTATTAAAGAGAAACAATGTGCAATGTAAATAAATTGTAAATTAAGTTTTTCATTGACACTGAAGTGGTTTTCTTCCTTTTTTTTTTAGTTTATTATATTCTACCTATGATACCCTTCACCGTGGGATCCTAGTGAGAACCCTGATATAGTTTTTCTATTGTTTCTTCTTTCAAACACTTTCCAATCGACTGCCATTCCTTCATTTTTCAACAGATTGACTTGAAACATGTTAGGGTTATTATACCTTGGTCTAATATGCCCAGATCCCTTTTTATATTTTTGATTTAGGCCTTTTTAAGGATTTTATGTGGTCAAAAGTCACACAATCCAAAAATTAATATTTTGGGATCCTGTGCAGTCATATTTTCAGCAAACAAGATGAAAACTGGCATCCAGCACATTGACATACAAAAAAAGTTGGACTTGACAATTTTGAATCTTTTAAAGAGGGTTCAAACTCAAAAGGAAGCATAATTTTGGATTTTTTGGTCAACTACTCGTACATATTTTGACCAATTCATGGGATTTGGTACAAAGATACCTTCTTGTAGGCCCCAACCACTGATATAGACAGTGTTTGATTTTTCTTCATTTCTCACAATTTTTCTGGTGTCAAACTTAGCCATGTTTGGATTGTGTGGCAGAGATATGTTGAATTTGCCTGAGAATGTTAGCCTCTTTGATATAACTTTGAATTTACTGTGTGTGTCTTCACAAAAATTGATAAGCTTTTAATAGATATTAAAAGTCAGCTTGACATAAAAAGTTTTTAATATAAACATATTTGTACGAGAAATTTCTCTGTTAATTTCCAAAGCCTTTAATTACTTAGTCTGAATGAAAGGTGATTTTCATACTAAGACTAAAAATACATCTTTTCATCTTACACTTTTGTTATTTAATTCGCAAAACCTCTAGAACCTCCTAAATAAATATCAAGTGATTCTTCTGTAGAACTTCATATTTTAATTTTTATTTTCTCCATCCTAACACTAACTTTGAAGAAATCAACAATGTACAATAAAATGAAATGTTAAAAAATATGAAATAAAATAATACAATTTTTTCCTTCAGCACTGACTGCAGTATTTTTCATAAAGTTCTGAATTATTTATTTTAGCAGTTTCAGCTGTTAATCTTTTCATATCTGTTCTCTTTTCATTTTATAGTTTTATTGATGTACTCTTGTAACTACAGGAGCAGAAATCATCACAGTAGAAGTCCACTAGCTAGTTACAGTAAAACTAACATAAATAGCACATGATGTACATGCCAAATTTCACAGAATACTTGGGCTTCTGAAATTTAAAATGTTTTATTCTGCCGAAATTTTGTAAGGCTGAGTTGAGATGTTTCTAAGTTTTTTTATTTAGTTACTTTTGTTAAAAATATATATAAAACAATAAATAAAAAATATACGTAAAAAACTTGGATTTAGAGTTTCCAAACTATAACTTAATATGTTTTATGAATCTTAATGAAATTTTGCAAACTTTCAGTAAGTATTACAAATCTTTTATAGACAAAAAAATAAATTTTTAATCAAGTATTTTACTAAAACTTTCTCCAGGAACACATGGAGTCAAACTGTTGGCTGCCCAAATGCAATGTGATTTTCACATTAAAATAAAAAATACTTTTCTTCATTGAAATGTTTTCAACTTTCATTTATGTAATCTCTAAAACCTCCTAAATAAATTTCAAAAGTACTTTTCAGTAAAACTTTATATTTTGTCTGTTATAAAAGTAACAACCATAAAAAAACACAAATTACTTTTTTTCCCTTCTAGAATGACTTCAATTTGTAATAGAAAAATTACTAATTTATCATAAATAGCTTAAAACTAGTAGCAATATACATCTGTTTGTACTTAAATTTTATTATTTTATTGCCCTTTGAACAATGTCTAACAATAATCCTACTAACAAGTTGTAAACTACTTGGCATACACTTAGCTTATGTTAACCTATTGAATTATGTAATTCAAAAGCTCCTGGCAAACTGCTCACTAGCCTCATGAAACTTTTTTTTTCATTACCCTACCTAATTTAATCTTATATAACCTAATATGTTCCTAATTTTTAAATTTGAATTCCTTTTATAATAATAATTAAAAATATACAAGAAAAACAAGAAATATAATACTTATCTGAGTGTTTTTTGTTCTATTTTGCTGTCGACTGTTGATGAAACTTAACCCTACATTTTATAGTAATGGCACTACTGCACTAAATAACTTGTTATTTAATTAAATAATGCACCTAAAAATATAGAATAATACCATGTAAAAAGCAAAACAAATAATATCCTATAACTATCATAATTTTTCTGTCTTTCTAACTACAATAAGAACCATAAACATTAAGCTAAGGTCATCAATGTGTTTTCCATAGGAATAAAGTTTGAACTGAAAGGAAAAAGAGACAATTATCTGTACAGAAAACAACATAATAAATACATCATCTGATAGATTAAAACTTTGGCTTTCTATTGGCTATAAATAATATAGTATTAAATGTTAAAGTGAACTATTGGAAAATTGTATAAGAGAGAATGTAACAGATGTGTGTGTGTGTTTTTCTGTTGTGCATGTGTGTGAAATATCATATTAGCCAAATTGGCTTACTTCTCGTATGGAAAATGATACACAGTTCAATAATACTTACCATAACTCTGAGCTTTCTTAACATATCTTCACAAATGGTAAGAATTTGTTAAAAATTACAAGTATTTTGTACAAAAAGAATGAGATTATTTTAATTAAGTATTTTAACTAAAGATTTGTTATTTTTGTATTTTAGTTAATTACACTCAGACTCTGAATATTCTGAGTATTAAAATCAACATATAGTGCAATGAAATGTTCAAAATTAAGAAATAGAAAAAAAAATGCACCTACCTTTTAATTTTTTGTTGAATAATCTTAAAAAGATTTTCTTTTGGTTATATTCTTAATTGTAAGTTTCTACATTTTCCCATTCTTTATTTTTTACGTTTTATTTTACTTTCCTGTCCTTTAGCATTATTACTTATCACGATACATGTCAATGGGCATCCTCAGGCAATATTATATTACCAGCAGAGACACTTTAGCTTTCATCAAAATGTTGACACATTCACCTAATACAATAAGCCTCATGAACAGAGGCACTTTGGCTTATATTTTTAAAAAATTATTAAACCTTTCTAATATGTATTTTAAAACATAGATACAACTTAATTAAAATATAAAATTAAAGCCTAATCACAACTTGAATGTCTATCTAACTAGCATATGTATAGGTGAGAAACAAAACAAAGTACTAGATAGGATATAAGGGGCAACACTATTGAGAGCGGATTCAAGAACTTGTATGGAATTCTGCTTGCTAATTTGAAAATAACCAATGGAAAATTGTAGTGTAAAATTAGCTATTTCTATTGATTATAAACATCTAAAGAAATAAATAGTGTTGAGTGCAAAATTGTATGACTATCAGTAGAAAGTAGGTATGGCTTCTGCCAAGAAATCCCAAGAGATTTATTTTTCCTTTCTTGGAATTTGCCCTAAGGAATTTGAAGGGAGGATGTGTAAACAGAGCAATTAACCTAATTATAGTCTATACATTAAGGTCTATTGTACGAGAACAATTACCTTATTGGCCTGATTATAACGCGATCTTGAATACAAGACAGATGCTACCTGAACATTCAGGAATGTGATAGGCTAGAGTGGGAGGAAGGGGCCTGTGGTGGGCCTTGATTATAAGGTGACTATGAACTTTACAGCCTAATTATTAATCAAAAAACATTGTCTTATAATTGGTCCAATAGGGTACTTAAGTTACAAAGACTGAAAGCTAAGACTTGTAAATGCTTGTGCAACATGGGACAACAAAACTGAAGATTAAGAGTTTTTTTTTAAAAGTTTCTTTTAAAATAAAGGAATTAAAACATAGAAGAAAAAAATTATAATGAACCTTATAATGTTAATTTCATAGACATACACTGATAGTAATGTTGCTTAATTAAATTTGGAATGTAACTTAGTAAAACCTTGTGACATGCACAGAAATGGGATCTGTAACCAGAGTGTTGAAGTCTAAATGCTTTTTTACCACTTATGATGGTGGTTAAGCCCAGCACAATACAAGATACGTGTACTAGTAAATATTGCCAATTTAATGGTCCAGTAGAGAAGTAACTTAATCTAGTTTTAATACTGTCTATGACACTACAATGACAAAGCACATACAAAAAAAAAGACAACAGAGTATAAAAGGACAGAATGAGATCTGGAATTGTCAATTGAGTATGTTACATTAGAATGATTTTGAACACTGCAAATCAGCAGGTCACAGTAAATATAAACTTACAATGGAACACACTGTATAAAGACTACATTTTGAAATTAGTATTTTGTAGGTAGTATGATGCCACCAAAAATATTGTTCTCTTTTGGAAAGGTTATTTGTTCATGTTGGGGATTTAGGATTTCCAAGATGGGGATATCCCTTGTACTTGATGAAATTAGAAAAACAAAAAGAAACATGGATCAGTTTGAGGACCAGGTCCATCCAGAGAGAGACCTGCAGCAAACTGTACTCCAACTATGAAAAGTAAAGTACAGAATTTTATAACAGATGAAAATCCACAAACACAAATGTTAGAAACAATAGCAGGCCATATGTCTCAGGCAACATTAAGCAACATAATCAAGAAGGATCTCCACCTGGAAAATTGACACAAATCATGTGATACAAGTTACTTCCACAACACAGTAAGAATAAGACTAATTGTAGAAAATGACATTACATGGTGACACTTAATGAAACATACATGTACCTCAATAACTAACAAGTCTCATACCAATTTCTATCAGTCAATGGATGAAACAATTTTTCCAAAAGGATTCATGATCACCACTGGATATTACACCAGGGGAAAGTTAAGAATAACCAGAATGAATACAAAATTTAAAGTGAACTCTACTTATCAGATCAATGTTCTGGACCCTTTGTACCACACAGAAGTACTGGCTTTGTATGGAAACAAGACCAACAATGTATGGGTTCATCAAGAGAAGGTTTCCAATCATACCTCAAGAAGCTGGAGAATGAAATGAGTATTCATGCTATTCCTTAAGAAGACAATGATTAATTCACAGATAGTATACCTATGGATTTGTGTGATTGGACTGCTGATACAAGTGCTGTGGAAACTGTTATCCTCATACAATTAAAGATTATGGAAAGTTTCACAGAAGAATAGTGTACTTTGGACAGGAAAACCTTACAAAAAATATTTTGCAATGGAAACTACACTGCAGGGATAATGTTAAGATACATGGTGGTCAGAAAGAGCATGACCAGAAATGGTGACCTTGACTGTAACAAAATGGTAAATATCCTATTTCATTTTAACATAACATACTCAACCTTCTTACTCTAAACACACAAACATATCAAGGAGTGTTAGTGCTTCAAAATGAAATTTCATACACGGACCCTGTAAATGAAACAATACATGGTAAGTGATCTCACAGTATAACATAAAAGAGTCAATCATAAGCTTCATATATTATTATACAATGGTTTGGTTCATTTTAGATAATTGCATTAAGCAACATAAGGGCTATCTCTGCTAGTCATCCCTAATTTTGAGCTGATATACTAAAGGGAAGTGAGGCAGTCAACAGCACCTATTGCTATCACCACTTTGACTACTCTCATTGAAAAGTGGGATTTGACCACTACTTAACAATGGCCCCAAAGTGTGAAACAAGATTACATGCACTCATATATTTTTCAGTAACACAACATGAAAAAAGGACTCAAATCATATACAAGATTGTAAGTTAATATATTTAATGTGTTTTTTTTTTTTACATAAACTTCTTGGTCTAAATTCACAACTCTTTTCAACACTAATAATCACTACCTTATGTTTAAATTTTGTAATATAAAAAAAATTACTTAAGAATTTGTTCCTTGTCCAATATATGAAAAACAGAAACATACAAATACTGCATAAATAATGCAAACAATTAATAAACTATTCACATTTTTTTAGCTTCAATGTAAGAAATGTTATGCTTTAATATAAAAATAACTTACTAGTTCAAAGTCTTCTCTGGTTAATAGAAGAATTCCCCCCACAAAAGTTCGATAATGGTAACGAGGATGAAGATCAGGAGAGGCAATATGGAATGGTCCACCTTCTGGATAGGAGTAATTTAGGGCAGGGTTTAAAGGAAGAAGGTCAATGTCATGCATTGCTAAATAGTCACACTCCTCCCTACTCTGGAGATGACCAACATTAATTAGAGAAGCTCTATTAAACCTAAAAAAAATAATGTGAAATAATATTTCAGTGTCAAAACATATTCCTCTAACTAGAATTGTATTAAAATAATGCAAAACCTATAGTTTTAAAAAATTATTTCTTACCAAATATACAACTTGTGAAAATCCAAAAAGCACAAGAAGATAAAACATTTTTATCACATCAAAGCTATTATTATTACCGTAATAATTTCTCCATTCACTTTCACATATTTTTACATAAAATTTGAGTTGCTTGAGCAATTTCCGACACAAAAACTACCACTACCTCAACTGTATGTGAAAAACATGAAAAAGATGCTAATTAAAACCAAATTTTCACTGAACACATAAAACTGTAACACTCCCCTTAGTTTAAAGAATGGAATGGTAAGTACATGACCTCAAAGCATTTGTCACACTTCATCAAAATATATGTAACTTAAACAAGTGAATAGTTTTGAGCAAATTAACCAAAAAAACAGTTGATAATAGTTCAAAGAGTAATCTATTTTTTTGAAAATCTATTCACAGAAAGTAGAGAAGTTACATAGAGTAACCCCTGAAATTCGAAGTTCAGAACTAAAAAATTAACAAGTAAATTAAAAAAGCATAAATGCTTACGAAGTACAATTTACTGGTTCTGTACCATAAAACATGAAAGGATGTTTAGCTGGTAAACCTGTGTATGTAAAACAAATATATAGAAGCCATTTTCTTGAATTTTTACCACTCTAGCAAGTAACTGTTCACTTTCAAATACTCATTCAAAAAAATAAAAACACTAAAATGCTACAATAGATGAAATGATAATATCACAATAGAATGTAAAAGTTCCAATGTTTAGGAGCAAATTGTGGGCTACTATGTTTGGCAGTAGTACCCTTTTCTCAAGATCTTAATAGCTGATTAGACAAAAAAGGCATGAAGGTAGAAGAAGGCAAGAATGGAGATCTCTTGTTGTCTTGGACTCCCCTTGCCGCAGAATTCAGATCCCCACCTTCCTTCCCAAGATTTTTTGGCAAATGTATGTGTGCCATTTCCCCCCCCCCCCCCAGATTTAAAGAAACATGCATGTGTTTCTACCACAGGGAAACCAATATCTCTTTTCACACCAAAGCCAAAACCCTCTGGCAATAAGACGGAATGGTGATGCAGTGAATCCTGCAGTCTCTAGCCACAATCTTAACACAGGTGGTGGTAGTTATATGGTCATCTTGCAGCTGGGACAAGACAGGGATAGTTTTTAGCAACAACTATTACAACTGAACAGTCCTTTTTAGGATCCCCTCCACTCACCCTACACAGTGAAGGGGCTAGAAAAGGTGCCCAAAACATAGGCTCTCTCTATTTCTCCATGGTGGATTTGTATCTGGCTGGATTACTCACCCAAAATAAGACAATAATAGTCTTTGTGACATGAAATATTCACACCTTGATGAACACCCAAGATAATGAGTGACTGGAAAAAATAATTGCCATCATCTTAGAGAATTAGCAAGATACAACATCGACATTGCTGCTCTGAGTGAGGCAATGACTATACGAGGGTCAATAGTGGGAAGAAGGCAGAGGTTACACCTTTTGATAGGGAAACTGGCTCAGGACAAATGCAACTGAGGCATTGGCCTTACCAGATCATCAGCCAACTTATAATTCCCTGTGGGAATCAATAAATGCCTTACGACACTTCATCTTAAGCTCAGTAAAAAGCAGTAGGTTATTATCATCAATGTGCATGCCACAATGCTTGACACTGACAAATGCATCAAAGAACAATTCTATTCTGATTTTGACCAAGTCCTGACTAAGATTCCCAAGGGAGTCAAGATCTTTCTCCTTGGTGACTTCAATGCCAGATCAAGTTACCAGGGACTTTGGAGTGACACCATTGAGAAGGAAAGAGTAGGGAAAGCCAACTCCAATAACATTCTTTGTCATCATGAACAAAATACTTAGACAGAGCAACAAATGCAAAACTAACTGGAGAACCCTCCATCTAAACACTGGCTCCTCTTCAATTACATCATCCATCAGAGTCTGTAATCTGATAAACATCCCTATCATTAGAGCCAAGCAAGAAACTGATGATTGCTCAACAGAAAATCACCTTGTAAGAACCATTCTGAACATTCAGCTTGCTCCAAAACAATAGATACATTAAAGAGCAGTGCAAACAACTTTCGAAATCAACTCTCTCTTCAAAACCCAAAATCCTGCAAGGGTCTTCAACATCATTATAAGCTTTTTGCCTTGCCTAAAACTGAAGATGATATTAAAGATCTTTAAAAACTGCTGTCCACATGGCGTGTACCAAGTCCATTGGATATGCCACCCACTAACACCAAGACTGGTTTGATGAAAACAATAGAGTTTAAAGCCTTACTTGCCCAAAAGAGAAGAAAGAACCCATTCCATTCAGTAAAATGACATCTCATCAAAGAAGAAGGACACGTACTAACACCTTAATGCTGAAGCTCAAAGAAGAATTCAGAAAGTCAAAAACCAGTGGTGGCAAAGCAAAGAAGATTCAACACCATGCTGGTAAACAAGATATGTGCATCTTCTTCCAAGCAATAAAAATTATTTATGGCCCAACCTCTCACAACCCCGCTCCCCTGCAATCACTCCTGAAAGATAAAGAAACCATCCAAGTTAGATGTAAAGGTGCTCCTGAATCATGAGTCAACTGTGATGGATGCCACTATCAACTCCATCCACCATCATCATGAGAAACAGATCTATTGCCAACACTTCCTATCCTGGAAGAAATTTTAGGTGCTATTAGAAAGCCAAGAACAATGAGGCTAAAGGACAAGATGGCATTTCTGCTGAAATCTTAATGTATGTGGCAAGGAAATAGCAATGAAATTACACAATCTGGAGATTCTTGAGGACATGTAAAAATGCCATCATCATAACTGTTTTAAAAAAAGGAAACAAGTTATTTTATGGGAATTATAGAGGTATTACCCTACTCTCCATCAAAGGGATAAAGCCTTGCCCAAATCCTCCTGAACTGCCTTCTTCCTCTTGTCTAGGATATTCTCTCAGGATTGCAATGTGGCTTAAGACTATTCTGTGGGACAACTGATATAACATGTATGACCTATATGTAGTCTTCATCAACTTCACTAAGGTATTTGATTCTGTTAATCATGAAGCATTGTGGAAGGTGCTGACCAGATTTGGATGCCCTAAAAAATACATCAAAATATTATGGCTTCTCTACAGTCAGATGGCTGACAGTTTTATGTAGTGGATTAGAAACTGAACCTTTTTCCAGTCAAATTGGGGATCAAGTAAAATTGTGACATTGCTCCAACTATGTTCTCTATTTTTCTCATTGTCATACAGTTTCTCATCAAAGACAACCTCCCTCCCAGAATTAATAGTGATTACTGTATTGACTAAGGGTTCTTCAACCTGAGGCTTCTCCAATCAAAGACCAAAGTGTCTAAAACATCCATTTTTCACCTTGAATTGGCATATGACTGTGATATCCTTGTGTATTCTGAAGAAGAAATTCAGACTATGCTGAATTTGTTTGCAGAAACCTACTAAACCTTGAGCCTTTCTCTCAATACCTAGAAAACCAAGTTGCTCCATCAACCTGCTCCAAGCCACAAATATGATTCTCTGCAAATAACCATTGAAGGAAAGACTCTGAAGATAAAGGAACATTTCCCTTACCTCAGAAGCTATCTCTTTCAGAGAGTGGACATCAACATAATAAGATTCAATGCAGGATCTTGTGTGCAAGTGCCTCTTTTGGGAAGCTGCTTCAGGATGTTTTCACTGATCATGACCTTTGCAAGAACACCAAGATTCAGGTTTACAAAGCAGTCAGCATCCCCACACTTCTTTGTGGATGTGAAACATGGGTGATCTATCACTGACACTTTAAGCACCTTAAGAAGTACAATCAATGATTCCTTCATAAGATCCTTCACATCAAATGGAAAGATCATTGCACAAATATCAGTGTCCTTGCTGAAGCAGATGTTACTAGCATCGAGTCAATAGTCCTCAAATACCAACAGGCTTGGACACTGCATGTGGATCCTAATTGCAACCTCCCACAACAGATTACCTACATCAAACTCAACCATGGCCAGAGAAAACTCTATAAAGACACTCTCAAGACACACCAAGAAAATAGACATCCACATCAAGTGCTGAGAGGAGCTGCCCACTGACCAAGACCAGTGGCATTACAAACTCAACTTAGTAGTAACTTGTTAACCTGTTTCGAAGCAAAGTATCATGCACACAAAGCATAAGATAGAGCAGGGGAAGATAAAGGAAAGAAATCTAGGTTCATGGGCTATCCTTACTAATGATACAACCTACATCTTTCATCAACAGTTCTGTTGCTTAAGGATTGGACTTTCTAAGACACTTCAAAACCCAATGAGGTATGATAGAGCCATCTTCAAAGTGAGGGATCACTAAGAAACTTAAATACTACAAACTTGTTATCATGGAATAAGACATACCATTTTGACCCGATTTTTGATACATTTATTTGCAACACTTTAAAAAAAACAGATTTTATTGGAACCCTCCATACTTAACCATTTCATTCATGACTGAATAAAATGAACAAAGTTATTTCTTAAAGGAATATTTGATTGCTATAAATAGTAGCACATAGAGTGTTGTCATGAAAGACTGGGCCTAAAAATATAAGGCATCATCATAAGGCAATCAACAATGGTAAATGTGGGAAATTAATACTGCCTCTGAAATGCCATTCCATAAGCCTCATTATGAAATTTGTTTACAAATGGGCCAAATGATAATGAAAATATGCCAGAAAATGGACATCCAAAATGTTGCAAGTGTTTAAAAGTAAAAAATAAGGGAGGAACAAATCCAACCTGTTCATTGAAGTTAAGTGCATTCAGATAGGTCAAACTGTTTTTACAAATTGTTTTGTATTGATATATTTTCAAATACAATACTGTAAGCACATATTTGTTTTGAAAATTTAACAGTAAGAAGGTTATGTGTAATTATTCCCAATATAACTGATCTTAACAACCACTGGCATTTCAGTAACTCTATAATTAACTTGTAAACCCAAATGTATTATCAAGGCTTTAGACTTTCAATTTTTTCCATAATTTTTGGTATCATTTAACATATTATATTGCAAACAGCATAAAATTAAAAATACACAGCAGGTTTTGCCTCAGTGATTTGTGACTGACAAAGAATTTAGCACCAACTATGAGACTTGTAGCAGTGACAAGCACAAAAAAGATCATTCCATCACAATAACGTACACAAATAATATTCTATGAGCTCTGCAATTGCTGCGATACATGTGATAACAAACTAGAGAACATAAAGAGTGCAATACTCCAACATATTTTAATATAATCTGAGTTACAAAATCTGATAAAATAATTTGTTTAGCATAAATAATTTAGTGGACATAGAAAAATTTGAATTGTCTTTTCACAAAGAATTACTAATACAGGAGGTCCCCATTAGATATCATGATGTGTTCCTGAATAATTTTGGTCCATACTTGAATACCTTTTTTAAAGGGTGTAATATGGCTTTTTTAACTAGTGTACTATACAAAACATGCATGTAAGAATGTTAAAGGCCTAAACAGTTTAGTACCAAAGTTAACTGTTTTCCTGAGGTTTTTGTCAAAGGGCACTTTACTATCACTAGGTGACCACTTTGGAGCCATGTTGGAAGAATGGAAACAAGGCTTTTCTGCAGAAGCAAAAAACAATGTGCTTAGATAATGGTGCATGAAAATGATGTGTTTACATCCTCCGCTGTCTTGGCCAATGGAGAATGTATCATGCTCTGCCCAGTGAACTAGTCTGACATTGGCACCCTCTAGTAATGAAACATGGCAACACTGCTTCACACACACATATTGATAGTACAGTATGGTACAGTAACTGGTGAACACTAGGCCTGGTAAAGTAGTCCAACAATGTTTTAACACTAGTAATAAAACAAGGCAACACTGTTTCAAAAATACTTGTGGTAATTGGTAAACACTACATCTGGAAAAGTAGTCGACAATGTTGGATTGCTCTACTAACAAAACAAGGTAACGTTGTTTGATACATGGGTAGTAATTGGTGAACGTGCCAATAATGAAATGATGCAGAGTGATGCAACATATAAGGGGGCCCACTGTATTTAATAAACAGAAGCAAAACATACTGTATGACATGACTAATCATTATTATCTCTCACCTACTGAGTACACATGTTAGGTTGACTAAAGTAACTTAGCAATTGATCATCACCATCCACCCCTATTTGAAATTGCTGTCCCAAAAGATAACTTATTTAACCCTTTCACAACCAAAGGACATCACCGAAATCCTCAAATGTGGAATTCGAGATCTGAATTATTTCATTATTTTTAAAAATTAAGGATGATTAACTACCAATTTATTTGGATTAGTCTTAAATATAAATTTATTTTCCAAGTACAACTGTAATAGAATTTTGAACAGTTTATATACATTTTTTTTTTTTATATTGCTATGTAGCAGTTTTTTTTACATAAACTTTTCAGTTACTTCTACATGTACATTTGGACCGGGTGATAAATCATAAATATCAAATTAGCTCTGTATTAGTACAAAAGCAAATTCAACTACATTATATTTTATTTTAACAAAGTTTAACTATTTGCAAAAGTGGTTCTTTGTCCAAATTACCATACTTTGGTATTATGAGTAAACACCTTCATTATGAACTGCAAGAACAGTCTCCAAGTACCAGTTATATGGGCTTAAAATGAGTGTTTCATTTAAAGACTCTAGAGAATGTTTCAATTGCTGGCAGGCACACAGACTTCTCCCTCTGTCACTAGTATGAATAAAACAATTTTGATCCTAGCCATCACTGCACCAACACATACTTGTGTAGTTCAACCAAACAAAAAACGTTTTTTTCTAAAAATGTACTTTTCTTATAACATTTAATAGAAAAGAGGTAACAAATAAATATATGTAAAAGTATGGGGGCAATGACTATACCTTTAATGAAGCAGGATTTAAAACAGAAGTATGTCTTAAATAAAAAGCAAGAACTAATTATCAGAATTCAATATTTTTAAAAATGATCAGATATTTAAACCAACAGAGTTTAAAATTATTGTACAGTTGTTAAATCATAACAAAGAAGCAGCAGTGCAAGCTCCAAGGAACAAAATCCCCAAAATGTATCAGAAAAGAAAGAGAAATGTGTCTTCAAATCAATGAAAGAAAAAGAATTTAACCATAAAGTGCTGAATTCTTTTACATGAAACAGCTGCCTATCTACATCATTTGAAAGAATGGATTCAGGAATATATTAATGTAGATGAACACCAAGTTTGGGTTACCAAGTTAAAAATGTTTCATGGTGACTGAAATTCCAAAGATGTACAGAAACAAACGTTATACTTGAAATAAAAATCGGCAAATACTGTTTAGTTTTGTGCTACTAGCCTCTGATTTAACCTAAACTGCTGTGACAATCCAGTGCATTTCATAAATGTGTACTTTTTGGTACTGCTTGTGCTGGGATGTTTCAAACCACAATAGTGGTTAGCTGACTAGTGGAACAAAACATTATTGAATACAAAATAATTAGGTTTTTTTCCTTTAAGAAGTCCATTTATTCTATTTAATTGCCAAAAAAACTAAAATTACATCTCTGTACAGCTTCACAGCAGTTTGATGCTGTTTCAAACTACTATTAAACCCACCTCCTAGGTCTCATGTTTGGAGATAATTTTTTGGTTCAAGTTACATTGTATAACTGGTTATAAAGTTTTAAGGTTTGTAAAGCAATGTTTTTCTCATGCCTTTTTTTTCTTTTCAAATGTTGCCTATCTATCATGCAAAGTAATTTTCATTTTAAGATTAAAAATACTTTTATGCATCAGAAGATTTTGAAATTTCAATTCCAAAATCTTTATAATGTTCAGGTAGTTATCAAAAAACATTTCTTAAGGAAAAACTTTATATTTTATCTGTTATTTTCAGTAATTAATCTCTGTATGGGTTTCGTAGATTTGACTGATCTCATAATTACCATAAAAAAATTAGGAAATAAATATAAACTATGCCTCTTTCATTCTAGAATGAACACAAATTATAACACAAAAAACAAATGTTTATATGAAATAGCTTAAATCTCATAACATTATACATTTATATATATTTATTATTTTTATTATATTGACCTTTCAGCCGTGCCTGGCTAATAATACAGAACTTACAATGACGAGGCGCACGTGCACTAATGATACAATATCAAATAACATAAAACTGACCTTTGGTCTGTACAACGTAACTTTTCTTGGCTGTGTTTTAGTAGACTAGTATTTTGCAAAACACAATCACATTTCAATTATTATACACTATATATGTATATAGATTAATGCTATTTTGAAATAAGTTCTTAAACCTTTTTTTTTAAAACATAGAACAGTAAATAAAGAAGTAAAGCAAACAATTATCTCTTCTAGTTACAACCATTGCACTCAGTTGCTGATTGATGTAGGATGCTAAGCCTTTTAAAATTTTGTACATGGAGAATATGAAAATCATTTTTTTTTAAGGTTTTATATATGCATTTGAATAACTAAAAAATCTTAAACTACTAGCAATACCGTAGAATTCCATTATAATTTATCAAGCTTAGTAACTAAGATGTAATTTAGTCTAAAAAAAATAAGAAATTTCTAGCAGACTAAAGACGCACCCTACTTCCTTGAAATATTGGTTCAAAAGAAAGAAATGTCTTCCAAGCTCAGTAAAATGGCTGAGAAAGCCACTAGGGGTACATTCTGAGCTTCTGATTGGTCATTCATGTCATATATAGATGCAAGTGTATATAAGGGAGCATTTCCAAAAATGGAAAGAGGTGGGTGGAGTGCTACTGTGTTTGATTTATTACATGAGCAATATCTTAGCAAAGAGAAAATATAATACATTCTTATTTTATGTTCTAGCTTGTCAATATAAGTAATTTGAGTTTTTAATTCGCACAAAACTATAAACTTAGTATTTTGACTTCACAAACATCTACTTTGAACCAGTGCTGCATTCAACATACCACATGACACAAAAATCAATGTTTATCTGTTTTTCTAATATTTACTTTGAAACTAAGAAATTGAGCAATGTATAGTACTAAAATTATAATTATAATCTATAGTTTGATACCAAACTTATTGACATAAATTCATGAAATAGTAGTTCAATAAAATTTTAAATGTAAGTCAATAAAGGAGATGTCATGGCCTTTCACCCGTGACCAGTCTCGAAAGGGTTAAACCCTAATATTTAATTGTACCGTACATGGCATTTCATGAACAAAATTATTAATAACTTTTAGTAGTCAACCATAATTGACCCAAAAGTTTTCCACTAGACAACAGAGTCTTAAGTCTTATTTAAAACACTGCTGTGATTTCAGTTTTGTGTCTAACTGTATAGTAGGCTGTTATTTACTTGAAATAACATATTTTAGACAGCATGTAGTGTGAATAATTTTGGTGGTATCATGAAAAAAAACACACACACACAATCTGAATGGTAAAAAACATGTAGCCCTGAATGTGTTACAAAACAGAACTCTAGTTTGACAACCAGTAGATGAAGGTGGTACAGCAAAAGGCATTTAAAACTTGACAATTTTTGTTTTTTTTCATTTATTACAAAATTATAGTTTATTATACCAATTACAGTACTGTGCAAAAGTGTTAGGACAAGAGAATATTTTGTCATTCTTTCCATTTTATGGGGCAAATTCTTCCATGCCATTACAGAATGTATATGTCAACACTATGGTAATGCTTCTCTGATCCCTGTTCTTTAGAAATCCCATATACTTGTACCAAAGGCATGTCATAAGGGTTCTGCTTGAATGAACATCCTGATCAAATTTAGGGTCTGAAATAACCGTCATGGTACCACATTTAGTGTCTTAACTATATAGAAAGAAGCTAGCAAGGTGCTAAGCATATGGTACCTGTATATGCTAGAAGAAATCAATTTAATAGCACTCCATAAATAAACCTTGATAAAAACAGTGTTTAACACTATATATAAAGTTTTGTTGTCATGCCACAGCCTG
>NW_013666690.1:243645-245880 GCF_000517525.1 Limulus polyphemus
ATGCAGCCTTCAGGACAGAAGGAAGACTGCCACTGATCTCTAGCATGAAATAAACGACCATGTACCAAATGACGGAAAAGTGTCCAGATCTACAGTATCAAGAAGACTCAACAAGAATGAAATATTTGGTCGTATAGCAGTTAAAAAACCTCTACTTCGATCTCCAAATATTGTCAAGAGACTGAAATTTGCTAAAAAGTACAGAAACTGTACTGTTGATAATTGGAAAAGGAGGTTATGAATGGATGAGTCCAAGCTTGAAATATTTGGTTTAAAGCATAGGTTGTACGTCTGACAGAAGAAAGATGAAAGATACTTACCTCAACACATAGTACCTATCACGAAGCATGGAGGAGGCAGTGCAATGGTTTGGGGGTGTCTTCCCGCTGAGGCTATAGGAGCTATTTGCAAAATAGATGGAATAATGGGCCAGCCCAAGTACCATCAGATACTGATCCGTCATAGTATACCCAGTGGTTTGTGTACTATTGGTAAAGGATTCTAATACCAAGAAGATAATGACCCCAAACACTCATCAACCTATGTAGAAATTATTTAGCTAAGAAAGAAGCTGCTGGAGTCATTCAAATGATGCAATGGCCCCCACAGAGCCTTAATCTCAACCCAATTTAGCAGATTTGGGATTTAAATAGATCAAAAACTTGACAAATTAAAAGGTACTTCCAAAGGAACTTTATGGGAATATATTAGAGACATTTGGAGTAAAATCCCAAAAGTCTGCAGTTATTAAAGCAAAAGAGGGACACAAAATATTTACTGTTTGCTGAACTCAAGCACTTCCACTGAGTTTCTGTTGTACTAAATATGAAAATTAATAAAAATGTTATGTTTCACCTGTGATTTACCTTCCATTGTTCTTTGAAAGTAGCCTGAAATATAATTTTTGACTTTGTCCTAACACTTTTGCACAGTACTATATGTTTATTAAGTTTTAAAGCCACCATCAGATACCTCTACATATTGCTATATTTTCAATAATTATATTACCTGTGTTGATCAACTTGATTGATGATGAAAATTTTGTGTTTTATTTTTTGTTCATTAAGAAAATTCTGCATGTAAGGAGCAAAAACCAGCAGTTCTTCAAAACGATCTCGGAAAGGAACTATAAGGGCCAACTGATGAGAACCCCAGTCTGAATTATATCTGATCTAAAAATAAATAAAAAGTTATATATATATATTTATATAAAAAATATGAAATATTACACACATACTCAAAGATTTTTAGATTAATATCTTCACTTTTCTATATTGTTGTCTCAGAAATCAATCACACTTATGTGGTCAAATATGCAAGCATATTTTTATCTTGAATGAATCTTTCTATTCCCACCAAATATTTTTAAGAAAATAAAACTGAAAATATCAGCTTCTCTTGCATTTTATTTGGTCACATGAAAATCAATACAAAACACAGAGTAAAACTGTGAAGATAAAGAAAAGAAACAAGTAAAATTTAAGACCATGCACATATGCAAATATAAATTTTGGTGCATAACTGAAATCCTAACAAGATGCACAAAATAATGAATTTGTTCAATTATATAGAGCCTTCATCCAGCATTTTCACAAATTATTTACTCATTACTAGTTATTATTATGATAATAATAATAACAATCATTCTTATTTATTACTTACCTCTTCTTCTTCTTCTAACTACCATGAAGAATTAACTGGTCAATCTTACCTAGATCTTGTTTATAGATGCAGATTGCACAAAAGGGGCAGCCATGCCTTGCATACACAATTTATAACATCACTGCTTTCAAAAATGCTGGGATAAGGGCCAATACACCTGCACAAACTGATTATTGTGTGTGTCATGTTAGGATTTCAGTTAAATACCAAGATATCTATTTGTATATACTTTTCCTTCCACTTTTTTCTTTTTCTTCAGAGCCTTACTATTCTTTTTGTCTATTATGGGTTTATGTACTAATTTGGCATGATTTATCCAATAACATAATTTCTTGTTAACTCTTCCAACCAGCTCATAACCAGTATCTAAGAGATTAATTATACTATGATTTTTGATAATGTATGCATATCTTTACAAAATTTTGCAAGTTATTGGTAAACATTTCAAGGCTTTCTTACACAAATTAAGTATTAAGACTTTTTAATTAAAGATATAATGTAAACTCCCAACATCTGATTGTCCTCTAATGCAATTTATTTTTATACATTGTGGGGGGGGGGGGGGGGGAAAAA
>NW_013666690.1:246152-253911 GCF_000517525.1 Limulus polyphemus
GGTAGGAACAATCTCATAACATTTGCATCTTAAAGCTATTTTATTCAGTGTTTTTATAATTACTACCAATATTATATATGTATAAAAGCTAATTTTACTTTTTTCCAACTGAAAACTAATTTACAGAAATTTACCTTTCCTTTTGTTACACTAGGAAACAAACAGGACTGTGTGGGATTTAATAAAGAAAAAGCAAAGAAAATTGAAACAGCTATGGTACAAGCCAAACAAAGAAGCAATCCACCCACTATGTGACGAAGTCGAACCATCTCATCTTGTTACACCTGCACAAGAGAAATATATATATTTGTAATCAATTTCTGTACAAAGTTCTAATTTCTAAATTCACATTTCAAGATTCTGCTCAAAGAAAAAAATATAAAAATATTAAGCTTCATGCACATGAAGTTATTATACTCAGTTAAAACAACAAATTAAAAATAACATACCTAAATATATCTTAAGCCCATAAAAATACTGTCATACAAACAGCAACCTATAGTAGTTCATAAACAATAACTGTTAATTATAAATCATGAAAAAAAATCAGGTATTATTCTCCTCAATCACCCAAAAAAAACAAATTTGTAGAAGTGTGAGATGTAAAATACTATTATACAAGCATACAGTAAAAACATGAAAACTAAAAATGTGCCTATTCAAGTAACTTCACTGATCATTGCCAGTCAACAGACTTCTGACCAGCTGTTAGCAATATCAGCTGCAGTGTTGTAGTAGCCTTAATGAAAACAGTTATGTTAATGGTTAGTTTTATATAGAAAATGGACTACCTGTAGTTAAAAAATCATTAAAACGAGTCACTTCCTACTTAGTTTTCCATTAAACATGAATACATAAAAAATGCATATGTGGCACATTTAAAGATTTGGAGCCAACTTGAATGAGTAATGAAGAAAACTATTATAAATGTACAATGTTTCGACAAGATTATGATGATGACAATCTTGTCGAAACATTGTACGTTTATAATAAAGTTCTTCCTTACCCATTCAAACTAGCTCCAAACTTTTATTTTCTAAAAAGTGGGTTCCTCATAATCAAATTTAACTTCACATGTATATGCTATTGATCCAATTTTTATTTTTCACAATGAGTTACACTGAAATCTCAACTCAAGTAACAGTTCAATAAACTATGAATACAAACTATATTTCATCTCTAGTGAAAGTACTTATTTCTCTGTTTATTATATTGAGTTATCACAGTCAGTTATAAATCATTCTTCTGCAATAATTATTATGAGTTTCAAAATACTATACCATTCAAATATGTTACATGAAATAAATGTAATTTACAAACACCATAAAATAAGTGGAAAATATATGTATATTCTTGTGTAGTATCAGCAAAGTATTATACTGAACTTCAAATGCTTTGTGAGACCATGAAGTCAAGTCAGGACAGGCTTATCTAGACAACAGTAAAGTCACAAATACATAGTGAGCTAACCAATTAATTAGGCATGCATATAGTTCAATTTACCATCTACTCAGCTTAGATGGGTCTCAAAGGTGGAACACCACTACTAAAATATGTCAGGATGTTAAGAAGTCTACAAAGAAAGAGAATTAAACCAAGGACCCTCAGTTCACATTAGTGTTCTGATGTCATTGCTATACAAAGCTATCAGTACTCAAGGGTAACTTTTTTCACAAGTATTATTATACAGCCCTTCCCAACAAAAAACATTTAACTATCTTTATATGGACAAAATTTATAATAAAAAGGAATGATACCCATGAATGTTAACATTTTCCTTACCTGAAAATGTATTTCAAATAAATACTCGCATCTCCACAGAACAGAGCACTATTAACCCACTTTGCACTGGTATTCTTAACTGTACATGTCACGAGGTTTTTAGTGAGTTACATTCAAAATTTAAACTTCTTTTTGTTTATTTTATTCCAATTAGTATAGTATAACATCATAGCTAATAATTTATATCTTAATATTATACAAGTTTTAAGTTCTTAATTTTATAATGTAACATTTAAAAGAATTCTGAATACCCCTTGTGTGAGAAATAACATTTTTTCTCTTCTGTAATTTATTCACCACCCCTCCAATAAGTACAAAATTTAATGTAAATTACTCACTATCAAATCTTCATCACTCAGACAAAGCACAATTTTTATAGCCTTCAATCCTGTTTGGTTACAGAGCCAACAAATAGAAAATCAGACCCCTCTTGCCATACCCACCTGTCATATACTCTCTTTCAGGATTTGTTAATAGTTCTCTCTTACGTTTAGTATTACATTATTTATAACCAACAGAAAACCAAGGTTTTTATCTATCAATTGATGTATTATATTACATTATTTTCTGAACAGAGAATTATCAATTTCTCTTTTAGTACATGCTTCGCTCTCATGAGAAATATGTCGACTAGCTTAGATGCATTTGTAATGGCTCTTGTAAAATTAGAAAGCCAGAAAAATTGTGATACTTATGGGACAATGTCTGCTTTTTTGCATGTTATTATTCCACATTCTTTGGTCCATTATTTAATTAGATAAAAATTATTTAGTGCATTACTACCTTTAGTACAAAAAAAGTAGGGTTAAGTGTCATCAACAATTAACAGCAAAAAAAAAGAAGGTCCAGGTATCTACTTTATTTCTTATTTTTAATGTGTATTCTTTATATTTTTTTTTATTATAAAAGTAACTAAAATGTAAAAATAGGAATCTCTAAGTTAGTTAAGGTTAGATTAGATAAAATAAATAATATGATAAAATTTTCAAAAGACATGCATGCAAGCAGCTTGTTGATAACATAATTCGATAGTGTAATGTCAGCCCCATGTTCCCCAAGTGATTTCCAACTTATAATGACATGAATATTTGTAGTTAGACATGATTCAAAGGGCAACAGAACAATAAAATTTAAGTATAAATAATTGTATAATGTTACGAGTTTAAAGCTACTTAGGATAAACAAATGTAGTTTCATGTTACAATCTGAAGTCATTTTAGAAAGAAAAGAAAGATAATTTATATTCATTTAGATTTTTTTTTGGTGGTTACAAGGTCAGTCAAATTGACCAACCTTGTATAGAGTTAGGATAGAGAAAATAACAGATAAAATACAAAGTTTACTGAAAACAAACATTTGAAATGTACTTAGGAGATTTTAAAAATCACACAAATATAATTTTTTGGGATGAATAATATTTTTTTAATCAAAATGTGAAAATCACTTCAGACTAGCAACAAAACAGACTTGATATATTCACAAACATCTCTTTAGTAAATATACTTCATTAAAAATTCTGATCTTTTGTGTACAAAAGGCTTGTAATGTTTCCAAAAAGTCTACCAAATTTTGTGAAGGTACACATATTGTATTAAAAGTTATAGAATAAATATTTAACAAGTGCAAATCTGTACATGGACATGGTATTTTATACCGTGTCTCCTGCGAAAAGGTTAATTGGAATCACTGCAAAAAAATTTGTTGTACAGCTGCCAAGCCTACAATGCAACTTCCACCCCTACACTTATCGACATGTGCTACACCAGCCTAAAATGCAATCATTAGTCTATAGCCTTCCACTACTATGAAGGCAACAAAGCCTCCATGTGCAGTAATCCTCATGAGCATTAGCATTTCAACAAAGGCTCATTCTTGACAAGGCAAAAGAAACAGAAGTGGGGAAGAAAGGAGGGAAGTTCTGTGGAGAGGCAAGTATCTATCTGAAATACATATTCAGGTAAGAAAACAAATTAACTTTCAATATGCTACTTGCCTTTCCACAGAAAATGACAGCTACAGTTCTACATCAGTAAAATGGGGAAAGGGTCAGTATAGATAAAGATATTAAAAAGATGATTTCCTTTATGACAAGATGGTGCCAGCAGCAGCCAGACATCCATATAATGGTGTGTGCACAGGCTCAGGGAAAGGAGGTGATGAGATAAAGTTTGCACAAATCAACAGAACACATATAGTATCAATGCAAGTCTGAAGGGCAGAGCCTGGAACTGCAGCACCTGACCTTTGTGCACAAAATGCAGATAGTGGTGGGACGACTCCACTATGGGAATGTGCAGATTGGTGTCGGCTACATTGAACTTGGTCATCCACAGTCCTAGCAAAAAATGCCAATGCAAAGTGAGGAATGACTCCAATGTGAATTTTGGAAGATCTAATAATTGATTTAGATGAGAAAGAATGATGGCCAAATGCCAATCTCCCATCTTCTTGGGCACAACAAAAAGACAGGAATAAAACCCTGGAAGAACTAGAACGACACTCTCTACTGCCCCCTTGACCAACAAATCATTGATAGCCATAGAACAAAGTTCCAAAATCTGAGGATCTTTGGGAGGCAGAAATACTACAGGTTGGGGGATAATGGTGGTGAGGTGAACTTAATGAATAATCCTGATGCAAGGACCTGTATTACCCATGGAAGTGTGGAAATTCTCGGAGCCGAGCCTCCACAGACTTCAAAGGTATACGGTAGTCACCGCTGCCACTGGTGATATTCCAACTGAACAGAGGAACCTCGTGGTTATGGGCAGAATCTATTCTAGGTACCAATGAGCTGATGATGGGGGGTCAGGTCACTCAGATAGGTGTGGAATTATGACCCCCTGTAGGAGCCGAGGAAAGTCAAAAAGCCAACGATGACAGGGATGAATGCAGATGGGCGATCTCAACCCTTAATTCCAAAAACTCCGAAATGCCATCAAAAATCAATGATCGGAGAAAGGAGGCCTCACATAACTCACAGAGGGCAGCAACAGGTAGACAAATGCCCTCCAACAATGCATCTTTACCCAACAAGTCTTAACAACATACCAGCCAAGAGAGTAGAGAAAGTGCAGAAACTGACAATCAACCAAGGTAGATGCTAACAATGGTCCCAACTCATCATAAAATTAGTTAGGGTCAGATGAATCCTAAAAAATAATATATTCAAGTTGACCCCAGACTCTGGAACCCCACATTTCCAGAAGTGTCTCTGTTCGCTAAGAGTCTAAATATGCACCACCTGGTGGTGATAGGCTAAAGCATATTGTTTTGACAAACGTGGTGGACAAAGCATAGCTGTCCCTTCACGTAATTGAGCAGAAAAACCTCCCTGCATGAATCACAATATCAAGGGAAGGAGGGAGAACTAAGTACTCGCACTCACACCCTTCAACCACCACAGATGGCATGGACTCAAATGTAACCAAGGGTAGACCGAAAGCATCACACACTTGATTTACTAAATGAAGAAAAGAAGCTAGAGGCAGCTGATCCAAATTGGCTTCACGAGAAGCAAACAGAGTAAAGGAAGGCACTGGAAAAAGCAAATCTAAATTCGATCTAGAATGTTCAGGATTGCCTGTAAGTACAACCTCAGGGAAACACCACCAGACTGAATGTATGTCTCCATGTCACTACAGATAAAGTCATGGACAGCCTCAACTGATAGCAACTCCCCCCACCCAGTTCTTGCACAACACTAGATTTCAGAGGTGGGTTAGAAGAGACCTAACTTGCATCTGTGCCAGATACATTAATCCGGGAATTCATGTCGTATGTCAGTTTGCCAACAATTTTTTTTTGTACAAAAATCAAACTAGTTTTTGAATCATATATTGTTCAATTCTTGTGAAATGGTGAGTTATATTATTGCATCATGTTATTATAACTTTTTAAGTTTTTCTCCTTGTTCTAATTGTGTATTATTGCATCATAATATCTCATAGTGTGTGGAACATTCTAAGCTTCTGTTGGGCTATAAATATAAGCCCAAAGTGTAGTTCAAATTAGTTAGGCAGATAGATAGATAGTTAGATTTAGACTGCATGACTGAGTTTATTCATAGAGAGTATGTAGTGGTGATTTCTGAAGTGAAACTACCACAGATTGTCTTGCAATAACAGAATAGAGATGAATAATTTCACTTGTCAATTGTGTTCTAAAGTAATTGAACCAGACTATATGGAATTTGATGAAAGAGAATCATTTAAAGCTCTGGATACAGCTGTGATAACCTACAGTGTAATGAACATTTGTATATGCACTTGATTTATTTTAATATACATTATTTTAAAACAAGTGGACTGTGTGCTGTTTGTTTATTGTTGAAATCTATCATCAGCCAGTCACAGTCACCTAATGTAAAAGATCTAGCCTGTACATAATACCAGCAAATGATGACAGATCAGATCTGCAACTAGAGAGAGTTTGGTCAACATGGTTTGAATCGAGTAAGACTCTGATTGGGTAGAATTTGCTCCTGTGACAGCAAGGTGCTATGTTGTTACCCATTTGGGCAAACATCTTAAGCACATGCGGTTCAGTTTGGGGCAGTTCAAATCATTCTGGCTGTGTGAAGATGATGCAGAGGTTTCCTTGAGATCCATTTGTGTGTTCTCTCAGTAGGCTTACTTT
This sequence comes from Limulus polyphemus, assembly GCF_000517525.1. Taxonomy (NCBI): domain Eukaryota; kingdom Metazoa; phylum Arthropoda; class Merostomata; order Xiphosura; family Limulidae; genus Limulus; species Limulus polyphemus. Next base: position 252,573 of record NW_013666690.1, read on the forward strand.
CTCTTCATTATTATTCATCATGACCTCTTGGAAATCTCATAACACATACTTTTCCTCTAATCTTTTATCAAATTTTAACAGACTACAAAACTTGGGCTATTAGATGCATCACTATCAACCAGGGTTATCCTACAATGTATAAGCAAAAATGTGATAGCAATTAACAAATAGTCTCTAAGACTGCATAAAGCAGACAATTATATGGGTTCTTTATCCAATTTTGGTATTTAGTTCTATGCAATTAAATGCTTCATTGGCAAATTATGATGTTCCCTTTGATGTTTTTGATTCAACATTATGATTTATATTAGCTCATTAAGAAATTAATGTCCCTTTTTTTAGGTGAAAAAACCTGAAATTATATATCAAAACAAAACATTTATTAAATGAAATAGTCTCCATTCTTATCAATGATGCTCTTCCATCTTATCTTACAACCAGGTTGTTAATGTCCTGATTAAAGAAATCACTTGCCTTTGAAGCAAAAAACATGTTGAAGTTCTCTTTAACACCTTTCATATTTGCATACATTTTCCTATTATGATGGTGTTGCAGCAACGAAAAAGATGCTAATCTGATGGTGCCATATCTGGAGAATATGGTGGATGGGGGAAAACTTTCCAACCCAACTACATAATCTTGTGTTGCATCAAACGTACAACACATGGACATGCATTGTTGTGGAGAACACCGATTCAAGATTGAAGAAAATTTCTGATGAAGGGCTTGATTTAAATGCTCCAGTTGCTGACTATAGATCTCTGCATTGACAATTCACTGTGGATTGAGGAATTCGAAATTAATTACTCTTTTGATGTCCCACCAAATGCAAAGCATCACTTTCTGCGATTGAAGTCCAGGTTTGGGATCAGAAGTGGTTTTGTCTATGACTGAGCCATTGTTTTTGGTGTTTAATATTCTCATAGAGAATCCATTTTTCATCATCGGTGACAATTCTATCCAAAAATGGTTCATGCACATTATGTGACAGAAGAGACGAAGCAACATTCCCACATTGGAAATGATGATCATCGGAGAGTTCGTGAGGCACCCAAACACCTTCTTTATGGAGTTTTCCCATTTTCCTTAGATATTTACATAATGTTTCATGAGAGACATTCAATTTCAGGGCCATTTCACGAGCGTGTTGCCTTGGGTTAGACTCAACAAGCATCAATATCAATTCCAACATGTTGGCCCCTGCCATCACAGTTTTTAAGGCTAAAGTCACCTGAACAAAATTTGCTGAACTATCGTTGACATCTACAAACATTCAAAACATTTCTCTAAACTTCTTTGATATTCTTAATGGCTACAGAGGCATTGTTTCCCTTCTTCT
>NW_013666690.1:254105-255903 GCF_000517525.1 Limulus polyphemus
TAATGAAAGTGTTCCAAAACACCATCACTAATTTCTTGATGACTAATATAAGTACACCCAAAAAGGAAGAAAAGAAAATATTGACAAGTAAAATTAAGACAGGATTAAGCTATCACTGAATAGAGAGTTGCATTGTCTGTCAATATTTTTGATGCAAATAACATGCTTCCAATTTGCTGTATAGGACTAGAAATTATCTTCATACTATTTGGAGGATGACCAAAGTTTCTTAGCAAAATTTTTTCATCAATCAATAGTATTTTTGCAAGTCAAAGTTGCCTGCAATGTTCCAGTCAATTCAGCCATTAAAGAACTGTCTTACAGCTCACTAGAGCAAAGCAACCTTTACAACTTAGCCACTTGCTGCATAGCCAAGTGAAAAAAAAGGAAGAATTTGTGCTCAACATGTATAAAAGATGTAGAAGAACAAAAACAATCACCAAGTGAAGGCAGCATTCAGAAATTCACACAACTGAAAGAATACGATGAAGGCAGTCTTCCACTGTTCTGAAGCATGTATAAAAATCTTCAATCATGCAAAGCACCTCTTTAAAGAAGCTCAGAACATGCTAGGCAATGGCAAGACTTGTCAAGCAAGCAGAGGTACTTTCTCAGAATATAAATCTACCTTCTTGCCATAGTTTAAAAAATAAACTCTTGACTAAGTTCTTCTTTGTGAGGCTTCATATTTATGTGAAGAAACTATAGAATCTCCATAAAAGTAAGCTAAAGGAACCAAAATCAAGTGGTGAACTTGGGAGCAAGACCAAGAGGGCTGCTGTGCAGAAATTAAAGTACACTATAGATGCTGTACTAACCAATTATTCTGACATGTCTTTAAATGTTCAATCTCAGAAAACAAAGTTTGCTCTTCAAAATTTCACACTCCATATGCCAGGTTTTTTCATTTATTAGGCATAAGTACTATCATAATATGTATTTACCAAGGAGATAATTCATTTGGTACATCATTTAATTAATTATGTTTGAGCTACTTTCATGTTTAAAATACTTTATTTTTGGATGACATGGAAAATGACTGCAGTTTGTACATTTGCAGTATGTTAGCTGTTTAAACAAATTTCTAGTAGTCTAAATGTTCCTGTCTCATACTTTATACTTTGCTAGAGCATTAATTGTATATATATAACTGTCTTTATTGATATCATTAGGATTAACAACTACTGGACAAAAAAATTGTCAGCTTTTATGTACCCGATGATGACAAAACCTTGTCGAAATGTTGTACATTTGCTGTTATGTTAAAGTTATATTAAAGTTTTTCTTCATTACCCATTCAAGCCACCTCCAACCATTATTAGTCTCAAAGTGGGTTCCTCGTCATTGAATTTGTATACTGATTCTAGTTGACAGTGCCTCAAATCCCCAGTTCATGTTTTGAAAAATTAGAACAGAAAACCATAATTGACATCATACTGAAACACAGAAAATTCCAGTGCCAATGGGTCCAAACCCTGAATATTTTAAGCACCTAGCAACTTCTCTGCCACCCTATATATCCCAGGGTTTCACAAGACCATGTAATTTAAGCATGGCTAGGCAATATTACACTATACAGTATGTTGAGAGTTGGTTTTTTCCCACTCCATTAGAAAATATTGGGAGAAATTTATGTAGGGGAGAATGTTGGAGAAGTTTGTAGAATAAACAGAAACATACTGTACAATGGTTTACCATGAATAGGGACAGATGGTGTGTCCATTTGAGTGGGTTCAAAACCACACCCTGTATTTCTTGCAGCTGCTGGTGGAGTATGGCGTGGAAGGTATATATATAT
>NW_013666690.1:256262-259468 GCF_000517525.1 Limulus polyphemus
GTCAACTTTTTGAAGGCCATAGATAGGCCTAAATAAAATGTTTTAATTGTGTACCAGTTTAACATTGAATATTATTTATGATTTCAACACAAGTGCCAAAACACTATAATTATACTTTTATGCATCAGAAAATTGTCAAATTTCAAAAGCGAAATCTTCATAACCTCCTAATAACATCCAGATAATTATCAAAGATTTTTTTTAGAAAAAAACATTATATTTTATCCATAATTTTATACTGTTGACACAGTATTGTATCTGTATGGATTTGGTCAATTTGACTGAGCTCGTAACCACCATAAAAAATCAGAAAAATATATATAAATTAAGCTTCTTTCATTCTAAAAATACTAAAAATCATAACATGAAACCACAATTAGCTTAAATCTCATAACATTAGATATATATAATTTATATTTTACTGACCTTTCAGCAGTGTTTGACTAAAATTACAGAAGTTGCAATGACACAGTGCACATACACTCATGTTACCATATCCAATAATATAAATCTGGCCTTTACAAAGCGACCTGTCTTGGCTTTGTTCTAGTGGACCAGTATTTTGTAAACGACAGTCACATTTTGGTTATAATACATTATATGTGTATATAGTACTACTTACAAATATTTAAATTTCAGTTATTTTTTTAAAACATAGAACAGTAAATAAAGAAGTATAGAGCAAACAATGATCTCTCCTAATTACAAACTTTGTACTTGTTTGCTGCTTGCCGTAATGTACTAAGCCTTGTCAAGTTTTGCATGTGGAGGATGTAATATGCAGTTTGAAATAAAAAAAAACAAAATACTATATCAATACCAAAGAATTTCACTATAATTTATCATGCTTAGTAGCTATATTTTGGTCCAAAACAATGATTTTTCGAGCTCCATAATTTCTTACCTTATTGCTTTGATTCTAACATGAAAAGAAAGGGTTCCCTATATAAACATTTCGCAGAGCTTGAGAAAATCATGTGGGGGACATTCTGAGCTTTTGATTGGCTATACAGTATCATTTGGCAAGTAGCTGTATGTAACAAAGTATTTCCAAAAATGGAAGAGGTGGATGGGGCCACCTTGATTGATTCACTAAATATTGTTACTTATCTACTTGTTTGTTAATTTCCAGGATAAATTCTTTCCGAGGAACTTCAGCGATACAAGACCCTTCTTGATTAAAACTAGTTTATTCTTTCTCGATACAAACTCTGTAATACACATAATTTCCACAGTCAGGATGTTTCTAAACTTAACTACTTTTATAATACACGCTATAAATCACAGCAATTCACAATCTCGAAAACACACACACTAGTTCGAAACAGAATCGTAAATTATCCGGAACTCTCTTCATTCATTCCCGCAGACTTTCTCTGCCAGGCTTATATACTAAAAAAAAGGGGGCATCTAGATCACACTCAAGCTACTGAGCAAATTTATGATCATTCAAGAAACTCCAGCACGCATGCTCCCAGCATCATGTGACTTCCACTGTCGTAACAATATAATACCTCAGAAAATAGAAAAGACAGGAGGTACTCATATTATATTCTAGCTTGTCAATATTAGAAATTTGAGTTTCAAATTTGTGAAAAACTATAGACTTTGTATTTGGACATCACAAACGAAATTTAAACCAAAGCCACATTCTACATTCCATGTGATACACAAAAATCAATATTTAGGATTTTTTTTAATTAAGATATTGTTGCGTCATCGAGGTCACATGACTGGTGTGGTGCCCTCTAGTTTCTAGAACTATCTTGTTTCTTCATGAATGATCTAGTATTTACTAGATGGGGTAGGCAGGTATATATAAGAGGGGGACAACGTGATGCGGGAAGGTAATGCGTGTGAGTGAATAGTGAGTAATTGAACTGCTGACAGAACTATTATTGACGTTCGTTGATATAGCGTTTGTTTTAGCGCGATTGTTGAAAATAAGTGTATCGTAAAGTTGTATTCCGAAAGAATAAACCAGTTTTATTAAGTAAGGATTTGTGTCGCTAAAGTTTCGTCGGAACGAAGTTAAGGAAAGTTAATTAATGAACGGAGATATAACAATATTAACTAATGTATAATATCAAAATTTGAATTATAATCTACTATTTGATACTAAACTTATTGACATTTTTTACATTTTCATCTAACCTTTTTCATACATCCTTTTTGATGTCCTAATTTCCTGTTTGATGAAAGTTCTTAATTTTCTAATTAAATCTATGATGCTTTTCTTTAATTTTATCTCTTATGCCCTTTGTGAGCCAACCATATTTTTCCAACTAATAAAGGTGACCTTTGGTCTTTACAAAGTGACCTGTCTTGGCTGTGTTTTAGTAGACTAGTATTTTGTAAAATACAGTCGCATTTCAATCATTATACATTACATATGTGTATATATATATATATATATATATATTATTGCTATTTTGAAATAAGTTCTTAAAGTTATTTTTCCTAAAACATAGAACAGTAACTAAAGAAGTAAAGCAAACAATTATTTCTTCTAGTTATGACCTTTGTACTCAGTTGCAGCTTGATGTAGGTTGCTAAGCTTTTAAAAATTTTGCATGTGGAGGACACAAAAAATGTTTCAAGTTTTATATATATTTTTGAATAACTAAAAAATTATAAATTACTACATCAATACCATAGAATTCTACTATAATTTATCAAACATAGTAACCAAGCTGTATTTGGGTCTAAATAAAATATAAAATTTGGAGCAGACTAAAGACACAACCTACCTCATTAAAATCTTAATTTAAAAGAAATAAATGATGCTAGGTATGTTAGAAAGGTTTAGAAAACCACTAGAGGGACATTCTGAGCTTCCAATTGGTTATTCATGTCATACATAGAAATAAGGGAGCGTTTCCAAAAATGGAGGGAGGCGATTAGGGTGCCACTGTTTGATTTATTATGTGAGCAATATCTTAGCAAACTAAGACCTTCTTATTTTATATTCTAGCTTGTCAATATCTGAAATTTGTGTTTCTAATTCATATGAACCTACAGACTTAGTATTTTGACTTCACAAACATCTAATTTGAACCAGTGTGTTGCATTCAACATACCATGACATACAAAAATCAATGTTTATTCATGTTTTTTTAATCTTTACTTTTAAATTAACAAACTGAGTAATGTATAATTCTAAAATTTGAATTATAATCCACAATTGGATACATTGACACAAGTTC
>NW_013666690.1:259630-265397 GCF_000517525.1 Limulus polyphemus
ACATGGCCTTTCACCTGTGACCCATATCAAATGGGTTAATAAAGAACAGTTTTTTTAATTTTAAATATCATATTTACTTAAATTCAAATTTTCATTGAATTTCTTGTTTAGTGGAAATGAGTATTATCTGGCAGAAGTTTGTCATTTATAGAGCACTGATACTTCAACAATATTCAACACATCATTGAAAAAGACTGGAAACATGTTCTGAAAAGATTAATTTAAATGAAAATTTTGGGGTCCAAGATGGACCCTCATTATACTGACTTCTTCACTATAGTGAGGCTGAAAAAGTAATAAGACCAGCATTCACCATTTTTGGTTCTTTTTTCCTTGTAAAGGTGATCCACATCCTATTCTCTATTACAACATCCTCAATTCAGTTAGAAATATCCAAGAGTTTAATGTCATTTTAATACACTTAAATAATTTGATTATTATGTCCCTATCAGTTTCATAAATGTAAATAAGAAAAAAAAAGCAAAGCCAGAAGCATCGACTCCTGAGGCACAAACATAGTAACAAAGGTCCAACTTAACTAGACTACATTAATTGAAAATTTAGTCATTAATCCAATTTACTTCTTTCACAGCTAAGCTCCTATGTGGTACCTTAATAGAAGCTATTTCAAAATTCAAGTATACTTGAATAATTTGTCTTGTCAAATTGTGTTCTAAAGTAGCTAAACCATCCTATGTGGACCTTGACACAACTCTGATAACCAAGAGTGTAACGAACATTTGTATGTAGGTTAGCCTTGTTTTAAAACAAGTGGACTGTGTGCTGTTTCTTATTGTTGAAATTTATCAACAAGTCACAGATACTTACTGTAAAGAATCTGGCCCATACATCCATACCTGACAGTGGCAAGCCAGCCAAGATCTACAGTGGTAAACAGGAGTAGAAGTAGACATAATAACTGGTAAATAGGCCTATATATGCACAGCTGTAGTGTGGCAAAAGTATTTTCGAGGTCACAACCACACTATTTAACCATGTTGACTGACTTTGACAAGTGGATAGAGAGAGGCCAGCAACTTGGTTTCAAAAATGGCAATCCAAAATGAAAATACATGTTTATATACACATAATTGATGTTGCTGTCAAAACTTGTACATATAAAGCATGCTTTCATTGGAGGAGCACTTTATGTGGTCAATTATAAGAACTGCAACTGACTTAGGAAAACAAACCTTTACTTAACAGCCACCATTCCAAGTAGGTTATCAATCATAGTAGCTTTATATCAACTTTCTTGATCAATTAAATATACATTTCAACCCAAATAATGAATAAACAGCAAAATAGAACAGAGAAGCAGCTTGGTTAGAAAACAAATATGGACATTCATCTGTATCATTCATCACTATACAGAATGTAACAGCAAATATATCACAAAATGCAATTTCAAACCCAAGGTAACATAAGGAATGGCAGCATGACTATGAACAGGCATCTACTAACCAAAATAAGTTTGCTCACATATCTTAAACTTGGTACTTACCACTTCAACAATGTCTAGTCTTTTTAGTTACTGCCAAATTTTTTTATGACTAAGAAAAACTAGATTGTCTGCATTTTTTGGGCAGGAATGAACATCAGCTTTTGAAATTAAAATTTCTTAGTGTTAACATATATTTTATGTTTCATACTCATTTGACCATAACTTTCTCTTACAATGTCTTGTACACTAGGTGTTTAGTGCATATTTTATAGAAGCAATACAGCCACTGTACTGTAGGTACTCCTCAGCACTTTGGTATAATATCTTGCTCCCATGCACATGGTAACACCTTTAGAAGGTGCTATGTCTAACCATTTTGTAAAGAATTTTAATATAACTTTTGTTTAAGCAACATCATGTACTAAGTAATGAAATATATGACTGACAGGTGTACAAAAATGGTGAACTTCTGGTGTCCCAGGACCTTACTCTAATATATAAAAACATGTCTTGATCTGAAAATATGGTAACCTTTATAGACTTTATAAACACATCTCACATATAATGCTGGAATATCTGTTGATGTAAGGAACTAGTTTGGGGCTTCTAACGTATGTTTAATAAACCATAACCAAATAATAATGATTTTGAGGTCACAAAGTCAATAATCTATTTTAAAGTGTTCTAATCTGAACCAAATTAATTTTGTAATATCTGTTTTCTGTAATAACTGCTTAATGTTTTTTGTTTCATTAAAGAGAAAATCACCAATTGGTTAGTCACTTCAGTCATCAAGATTCCAAGCTCAGTGTTCTGCCTTTTACCGTTTTAGTTTTACTCAAACTCAAAACTGTTGTAAAACTAGATTCAAGCCATTTAATTAGATTATGCACGGTAGTCCAAAATTATCTTTCCTTTTTTTTACAATTTAATAATTAAATAACTTAAGAAGTACAACTACACAGTTTTCATCATCTTGAAATGGCTCAATGTGATGAATTGGTTGGAGTGGGTCAATTCTATGGCCTCGGCCTTCACCAGACCTCACTCCACTAAATTTCATTCTTTTGAGTATGTTAAGGTCATCATGTATTGCACACCTATAGCAAACATCACAGAGCTAAAGACTAGGATAACAGATGCCACTGTAACTGTGGACATGTTGCAGTGAACATGGACCAAAATCGACTGTCAGTTAGGGATACCAAGATCCACTAAGAGTGCACAGGTAGAAGCCTACTAACAAGTCAATAAAGACTGTTTAAGTTGGGCTATAAGATATTGAAAACTACATGGTTGTATTTCTTTATTATTTAATTATTAAATTTTAAAATAGGGAAGATAATTTTAGACCAACCTGTATGATAAATATTCAAGTTACTAGCATATAATACCTGCAGTCTGCTGCAGAATTCAAAGGATCCTTCATGATTCACAGAGACCTTACCAGTTAATCGTTTCCATTATCCCCAATTACTTCTATAGCAACCTCAAGGGAGTCCATACTTGAAAAAACATCTGTTAGGAGACCCGAAATTACTAACAAAGAACCTCGCCTAAATTTAGTCCCAGTAGCTTGTGAGTAGGAATATGAATAGTTTCCAAAATGGCATCACCAGGATCTGACGAGGAGCCAGGAACTCAAATTAGTCAAAATATTATACCAGATTCAAGTTCAGCAACCCTGTTAGCCTACTTTTAAGCTGTTATCATATCTTTGTGATTTTTCAGGCATTTTTTTCACCCACTTGATACCCAAAATATATAAAGATAGGAGACTACACGATATAGGTAAGAACATCCCCCACAGCCACTCCAAATCTGCTGCCAAATTTGATCCTGCTAACTCCAAAATTCTTAGAGGAGCTTGCAGTCTGTAGACAAACAAATTCACAAATATAAAACATAAATTCATATAGGGCAAGGTACAGGTCGACTATCAGTATCAGTAGTACTACTACTCAGTACTAGTAATACTAATAATATCACTTATTTAGTAATACTAGTAAGTCTGTATTATTAGCGTATATCATACTCGCATTCCTACATCAGTACACGTTTTAATTTTTTATTCAGATTAGTGCAACGGCCCATTAGAAAGACATTTCCTTCAAATCAATATTTCAAGAAAACTAACATAAGTTCAACGAAACACATCCCTAACGCTATAGTAATAACAGTACTCAGTACTACTAGTAACACAAATATATAAACTTACGCACTGAACTTGACTACGTTCTCGTGATGAAATTTTGAAAATAACTTAATAAGAGATCTGAAACACTTAAACTTTGAATCTCAATATTAAATATTACTTATTACACTTGTAACTGCAGTCCCGTTATGTATTCCATAAAAGACGAAGGAAGATTACTATGCGGGTTAACTCTAACGACAACAAAAATGTCATAAAGAGAAGTGGAAAACGTTTTACATATTTATTACCTACCCCACACGAAAATACGCTGACAGTCAGACAACTTCCAATTCGGTTTTTATAAAAGCTTTAATGTACAAGAGTCCCCTAACGGAAAGTGTAATTTTCAACAAAGTTTGAAATTACAAAAGCAGACAACAATCGAAAGTTGTGTTTGTTTGTTTATTTGAATTTAAGCACAAAGCTACACAATGGACTATCTGTGCTCTGCCCACCACGGGTATCGAAACCCGGTTTCCAGCGTCGTAAGTTTGCAGACATGCCGTTGTGCCACTGGGGCACCTAAAGAGAAAATACAACCACAGTATTCAAATTAATATGAATGATAAACTAAAACTAAATCATGTACATACCAAAATAACTAGAGCTATTTCATGAAATAATGTTAAATACTGTCCTTTTGGCGAACTATACGTTCTATAAATAACCTCAGATTTTTTTTTACTATCCAAAAAGGACCAAAAAATAATCGCGTAAGTACACAGGGTGGACGTTCGAGAGGGTTCTGCTGAACCCTCTATTTTTGTTTCTGGTGTTTCCCATATAGAACAATGCTGTAAAGAATTAACTTCACTAAGAGTGAACGTAGATGATTATTCACATCGTAGCTTCAAGCACAGCAGTAATATTGCATATGTTGCGTCAGCGAGTCACATGACTGGTGTGACGCCACGTTTCTAGAACTATCCCGTATCTTGGCGAATGCTCTAGTATTTACTAGATGGAGGGTAGACTGGTATATAAAGGAGGGTGACGCGGTACTGTAATGTGTGTGTAGACAGTGAGTAATTGAACTGCAGTCAGAGAGCACGAGAGACGTTACAGCGTTTGTTTAGCGCGATTGTTGAAGTTGAGTGTATCGGTAAAGTTATATTCGGAAAGAATAAACCAGTTCTTATTAAGAAAGAACTTGTGTCGCTTAAGTTTCGTCGGAACGAAGTTACGGAAAATCAATTAACAAACGGAGACGTAACACATACAAATCTAACAATAATATTAGCATTCCACGAGTTTCTCAACAATAAGCCCAACGTGCAAATGCAGAATATAGTTCTGTGGATGTTTATTCTAATAAAACAGTAACTATTCCTTTTCTTGACCACATTATGAGTAATATTTCCTTGAGGTTGATGCACATGTAAAGCAAGCAGTATCAATTCAGAAACTTATGCCATCAAAACTCACACAAGAGTTTTTTGTCACTGATATCAGACAGGCAATAGATTTTTACAGAGAAGATTTGCCAAATTCTGATATTTTTTATGTAAAACTTCATTGATGGAAGACAAGATGGTTTTCTATACCTCTCAAGGACAAACCCCAGATACTGGCTGACTGCTTAAAAGCGTACTTCAGCATACCAAATATTTTTTATGTTAATGAAACTCTTTGTCACACTGCCACTAAGTTCATGTTCATGTGAACGTTCGGCATCTGCTCTACGCCGGTTGTACACAAACTGAAGAAAGCTTGAGTGCTCTAGCTATAAAATACAATCATTGTGACACTGATTTCAATATTGAAACTGTATGTAAGTTATTTATGGAAAAGCAGCCCAGAAGAATGGAACATGCTAACACATTGTTACGTCTCCGTTTGTTAGTTAATTTTCCGTAAATCTGTTCCGACGAAACTTTAGCGACACAAGTCCTTTTTTAAATGAAACTGGTTTATTCTTTCTGAATACAACTTTCCGATACACTTAATTTCAACAGTCGCGCTATAACAAACGCTATAATTCTCAAGGAACGTTTCACGTGCTCGACTTCAACAATACTCAGTTCAATTCACATACTCTTCCCGTCACTTTGTGACCGTCTTATATATACAAGACTAACACATATCTAGTAAACGCTAGAGCATTCATGAAGGAACGAGATATTTCT
>NW_013666690.1:266397-274323 GCF_000517525.1 Limulus polyphemus
ATCCTGCATAGTAGAGGGGTATGCTTGCTTTACTTGTACCTTCAGTTGTAGACTATCCAAGGCATCTACGAACTGATCCCTCAGCAACAACTTGAGGAGATCGGGTGGTGCAGTTGGGTAGGCCTTGTGTGCCATACTTTCAAAGTCCTGTGCCAGCTCTTGCAGGCTCTCCCCTTTAGCACGGACTCTCGTCCTAAACCTAGCCCTATAGACTTCCGACTGATTTTGGGTTCCATACCTGAGTTCTAGAGCCGCTACCAGTGCTCTATAGTTGTGTCTGTCGTCTGCTGACAACTGTCCGAGTATTTCCAGTGGTTGTCCTTTCAAGCTCGTTGCCAGATATACTGCTTTCTGTTCCTCTGTCCATCCATTCACATCTGCCAGTAGCTCAAACTGTGCTCTATATGCTTCCCACGGTGCTTTCCCATCGTGTTCCTGTGGCTTCCTTCTTACTGAATCACTCCTAGTACTGACATTCATATCTGGGATGTGACTTCTAACAGGACTGAAAATGTCTGCATTAGGGTTTAGCTGCGAAGTCTGGAAGGGGCTTGCTATTGTCTGGGGCTGAATAAGTCGATGTTTAATGTATCCTCCTTGTGTAAAAGACAATAGATCATCCTTTAATGTATCTAATTCGCTTTTAAATTTACTAATGTTTTCCATTTGTACCTTTTGCCACAGTTGTTGACTTTCCTGTAGTTGCTGCTGACTTTCTTCATGTTTCCTTTCTTGTTCCAGTTGCCACTGCTGTAATCGAAACAAGAAGAGATTTTCTTTTTCCTCCAACAACTGCTGTAATCTTTCTTCTTGTTTATTTTGCTGTTCGAGCTGCCACTGTTGCAGGTTTCTTGCAACTGGTGTTGTCGTTCTTCTTGTTTATTTTCCCGTTCTTTTTGTTTATTTTGCTGTTCTTGTATTGCTGCCATCAAATCTGCTAAGCTGTAGTTTGATTTGCCACTTCTCGTTTCCATTTTTTTCCCGTCCCACTCTCTGACACCAATTTGTTACATCTCCGTTCGTTAGTTAATTTTCCGTAAATCTGTTCCGACGAAACTTTAGCGACACAAGTCCTTTCTTAAATGAAACTGGTTTATTCTTTCTGAATACAACTTTCCGATACACTTAATTTCATCAGTCGCGCTATAACAAACGCTATAATTCTCAACGAACGTCTCACGTGCTCGACTTCAACAATACTCAGTTCAATTACACATACTCTTCCCGTCACTTTGTGACCGTGTTATATATACAAGACTAACACATATCTAGTAAACGCTAGAGCATTCATGAAGGAACAGGATATTTCTAGAAGGAGGTGGCGTGATACTAATCATGTGACCTCGCTGATGCAACAATGTATTATTTCAATAATAAATACATGTACGTATATGATAGCCAATGAATGAAATAGCTAATATACTATTGTTGTACAGAATTGTTGAAATTAGTAATATAACTAACAATTAATAACTACTCTTCATGTAGATAGTACAGCACTTTACTATAAAAACATACATACTGTTATGTCTCTGTTCATTTGTTAATTTCCGGTATAAATTCTTTCAGAGGAACTTCAGCGATATAAGTCCTTTTTTAAATGAAACTAGTTTATTCTTTCTCGATACAACTTTGGAATAAACAGAATTTCCACAATCACTTTAACTGAACTACTTTTATAAACACACGCTATAATTCACAGCGATTCAAACACTTTACATACTTAACTCAGTTATCAATCTATACAATTCTGCCGTGCTTATATACTAAAAAAGAGGGCGCCTGGAACAGACTAGAGTTGCCAGGACAATTCATGATTCTTCGAGAATCTCATCATTTAGAATTAGTAACAATATTTATACTAATTTAAGTCTAGCTCCCCAAGCAGAGTTACAACAGCATGATGATTTGTTGACTTTTCATTGGATGTTTGTGGATTTTATGTAAATGGCCATGTAATTGTTTAAGCTATATTTCATGCAAAATTACTTCCAGATTTAATTTCATAGCACCACCACCGTAGCATTAGCATGCTTTGTATGTTGATTTTGCTTCACACAATATGTGTTGGCTTTTGATGTAACATATTAGAACCCCCTTTCAAACATTCTGCGTACAGGCCTGATAACGATGTAAATTTTCGTGTAAATCCTCGTTTACCATCATTTCGAGGGTGAGTTCGTATTTTAACTAAGTTGTTCACCTTAAATTGCATATCTCTACGACATTTATCATAGTTGGTCTTATACCAACCATCATCAGAACATTTACACATTCTCGAGTTGATTATTGAGACATGCTGTCTGCTGGAGGATTAGGAAATGTATAATGGGTTGAATCCATATATCTAAATGCCTTGCTTGATGACCTATCCTAACACAACAAAAACATCGACCTCTCATAAGAGAATTCTGCCTCTGAAATAATTTACTGGTTCCCCCTGTCCTACATCATTATCTTCCAGATTCACCATTAAATCATGTGCCCTCGCAATTAATTCAGCAAATGTTACAGGTATTCCCCCACTGTACAATATAATTTTATATTTATCACATGTAGGACTTGAATGTTTTTAATCTGTTTCTGTTCCACTGGGGATTGCTTCATGTGCTCAAATATTCGTAACATTTTAACAACAAAAGTTGGCAATACTCATCCTTCTGAAAAGTTTCACATAGTACTTTATACATGTTTTCGTCATGGGTCCTCTATAAAAAGCTTGTATGTAAAATCTACCTACTTACCTAGCGCTAACCACAAACAATTCATAAAAAGGACCCTTTAAATAGTTGGCAACCTTTTTCCCATAATATCACCTGCCAGACCGTTACTTGTTTTATAAATATTGCATTCATAGAGCCATTGATCTAGAAAAATATCACACGAATCAAGTGAAGTACTGGCGGCTTCCACATAACATTTTGAAATAACTATACTTATCAAAAAGGCATTAGTATTAAGCCTATTATATTTTCAAAACACTATATTCTATATCTAGTCCCTTAGAAGTTTTTAGAATTAGAATAGTATATAATAATAATGTTCCAACCACTATATATTCGCCATATCCATTTCCGAAGACGCGTTATGCTTGTCCAAGAGCTCTTCAGGCCTGCTGGGATACAGTAAAGACAGTAGTGGTCAGAACACTATTTATATAAACAATTAGTTAAAACACGTTTTTATGGTGTGAACGCCTTTTACAAGCATACAAAAGGTGTTCACACCAAAAAAATTTAGGAATAACTAAAAATAGAGAGAATAAGCGCACAAATTGAGAAAAAGAAAAGGAGAGACTGGAAATAGAGAGTATAAAAACACAAATTGAGAAATAAGATGAAGAAATAGAGGAGAAACTTGATATAGAAAGAATGAGAATATAAATTGAGAAACAAGAAAAAGAGAGAGGGAAGAGACTAGAAATCGAGAGAATAAGAGCATAAATTGAGATAGCAAAACTCACCCAACCAATGAAAAAAGGACCCAAGAATGGCAATGGAGTCAGGGCTAGCCAACCTAAGCTGCCCAAATTTGATGAACATAAAGATGATATGGATGCTTTCCTGGAGAATTATGAAGTCAGAATTGGGACAAAGGTAACCGGGCAGTCTGTATCAGCTCCCTTCTCACAGGCCAACAAGCGTATATTGGTATGACATTAGAAGATGCCATGGATTAAGACAAGTTAAAGTGGCCTTGCTAAAATGCTACGAACTTACCAAGGAAGATTTTCATTGGTAAGTTTAAAGAAGTCAAATTTGACACTAGAGAAACTGTATTTCAGTTTGTGGCATGTCTACAGCAATACTTCACAGGGTGGACTGGCATGGCCAAGTGTGAAAATAGTTTTGAAGGGCTGGCAGATCTTCTACTATGCAAACAGTTCTTGATCACGTGCTCCACTGACGTGTCACTGCTCTTAAAAGAGAGAACACCAAAAGATATGGACAAGATGATCAAGCTGGGAGAACAGTATGTGGAAGCCCATGGAGGGAGTATAACTGGCAAGTCCTAGAATAATTAGTAAAAGTTGAAACTAGGGGTGGCTGACCAGATGCAGGTGTCCCCAAAGGTGACAAGAAGTCATCAGACAAAAGGGAGAAGAGATGCTATGCTTGTTATAAAATGGGGCACATTGTGAGTGTGTGCAAGTCTGTTACCAACAAGCAATAGCAGAAATCTTAACATAAAGCAGCTGGAGCTACCTACAAAGATGGTGCTGGCAAGAAACAAGAAAATAATGACCATCACCATGGATACTGCTGCCAGAAGAAACAAACTGGAGACAACTCACCAGATTCACCACAACAAGGAAGTGTTATTACAATGATTAAACATTGCATGATTGATAGGCAGCGCAAGTTAGCAAATGGATTAAATGTGTCAGTGGTGACTGAAAGATGTGACAGACATTGATAGGTGTCAACAAACCACAACATGCCAGTAGGTGAAGGCTATGTTGAGGACAAGAAATAAAAAGTTCTACGAGACATTGTGTGCAGCAATGAGGACCAATCTAGTATCTGTTGTTCAAATGATGGGCAAGATACATCTGTGTGCTGATTGATGGGACAGTGAGAAAGTTTCCCACAGCATAAATAAAAGTGGATACTCCATACTATATATTCAGAAAATGCATCAAACTGCATTATTTTGCTTCATTAAATAGACCATTTTTGGGGCTCGCAGCACTTTACCACACACTAAAATTTATTTTTTTTTCCATAAATTTCACTCATATTTCTAATTTGGTAGCACTGCCAATTTGAAGGGCAAATCGTGGCACCTGTATTTGATCAGTCACGTGTCTTTCATTTCTGTTTTGATACAAATTGTCACAGTGAGTTTATAAATGCACGTCTAAAATTGAAATGGCAAAAAATTGTTCATTCAGTTAACAATAGTGCTGTCTAATGAATCTATCTCATAAATTAATGCTCCTTAAACAAGTGTAAAGAATTTTAAATAAGAAAATTAGGAATGGGAGCACCAAAAAGTAAAGAAACAATGTTGGAATGGGGGGGGGATAACACTACAACACTTGGGGGTTTTTGATACGGTGAAACCTCAAAGTAGTTGTGGCAATCGTTCCACTCATTCCTACTTCATGTATTTTTTGTAACTTAGTAATTGTGCAAACTAAATGAAAGGGATATATAGCTAAATTTCTCTGTTGTAAACTGTTTCAGCAACCAAGTACAAATACATGTATGTAATCAAATTACCTGACCATAATGAAATGGATGACATCATAACGAAGCTACAATAATCGCACTTTGCTTATGTGAGACATTATAGCTATGTGACTGTAAGGGATGGGCCAAAAGAATAGTATCAAAATTGCTGATCTTTGAAATTTTTTGAATATTTAGGTAGGATTTATACTGATAAAACTCAATTCAAGTCTATAATTGGAACAAAATTCAAAGTAAAACACAATGTAGGAATGGTTGGAGCGATGGCCACACTCACTCTGAGGTTGCACATGTCAGAAATCACCAAGTGTTGTAATGATATCCCACCCATTCCTACTTTGTGTCCTTACTTTTTAATGCTCCCATTCATACTTCCTAATTTTTTTTACTTAAAAATATTTACATATGTTTTATAGTCTTATCGAGAGTGACTGGGCTCTAGGCCTATCCTTCTTGTAGTTTTTCTTCTATCTAGCCAGGGTGGCAGTCTTTTTTTTTTTTTGGCTAGATTAATGGCTAAGGCTTGTTTCGCATATTCAGCATTACTGTTTCTAACCTTATCTCTATTCTTGCAGTAATGCACTCTTCACTGGGACAAAGACCATTCAAGATTGTCAACATAAAATTTTTCCTTTTCTCTCAGTTGGCTTCTTTGAGAGGCATATTTTAAAAATCGCACTGTTTCAAGTACAAATGTAGATGTCAATAGGTCACACTTAGTTTGGAAACAACACCAAGATAAATTATACAATTTATCATTCTTGTTATCAATCCAGATTTCTCGACCAAACCCGTGTCAGACTTTGGCAGTGGTAGCGTTTGTCTTCACGTCTTAGACACTGACTACTATGATACAATTGCTTTGTCCAACACAGGACCCTTGAGTATATAACTGAAAACTTTGCTTTCAAAGGTTAGATCATAGTTAAAACCTAAATCTAGAGAATCTACGTAGCCCACGTTTTTTTATTTAGCTGCAGGCTAATCACGTAGCACATACACATAAGCAATCGTGCATCTGCACGTGATATGAGAGCAGGTTGTTACTTGGCTACTCACAGACTGTGCTCGTAATCATAGAATATGGCTAATAGTGTATTGCTAGCTTATTAGTAGTGTTCCAAAATGATTATTGCTATTATTTGTTATTATCAAGATCATAAGTAAAACTAAGGTAGTGTAATTCAATCATGTGCATTTACATTTGCATAAGGTGAAGGTAGGAGAGAGCTATACTTTTCCAACAATGTTAGTCCGTCAGTCAATCAGCTAGTCAGATTGAGAAATTTATGGTCTTGTAAAATTTTGTATTTACTCTACCAACTTTCTTCAGTGTTTTGGTGGCTTGTTGCTCTGCAGTTTGTTTGTTTACTAAACAGTTTGTGTTGAGTGCTTATAAAGTTTTACTTACATGCTGTTAGCAGTATGTTTGAGATTTTAATTTGTATTGCACATTTGGCCTATACTTATGATATTAAGAACAGAACATTGCTGGCACTGAATATAATCATTTTATTCCTTTTTCTCAAAATTTCACCTGAATTGAGAGGTACAACTATAAAACAAGTTCAGAAAACAGTTTTCAAAACAAAAGATATATTTTCACAAGTTTATCCACATATTAATTAATATTATTTTAATTTAAACAACATCTCCTCTAATTGGAAGGCAGTATATTATAATAAACCAGGTAATGTTTTGTATTATTTATTACCCATACTTTGTAGTACAGAATGGAGCTATATATCTGGTACATTTTTAGTTAAGATGTATATTTTTGGAAATTATATTTTTCAAAGTTCTCAGTTTAAGCACCAAGATTTACTCAAGTAATACTAATTTTCCTGTTTGGAAAACATGTGAGATGTCAATTCACTAATTAATCGATTTTCTTACAGGGAAGCTTAGAAAGCATGTGATGTACATTAATATGTTACGTATCTGCTTGTTTGTTAATTTACGGTAGAAATTATTTCTGAAAAACTTCAGCGATACAAGTCCTTTCTTGATTAAACCAGTTTATTGTTTCTCGATACAAACTTTTAGTACACAGTAATTCCACAGTCAGTACATTTCTCGCCACTTTCAACTTAAAAACTTTTATAATACACGCTATAAATCACAGCAATTCACAATCTCGATAACTTTGCTCTCTACGAGTGCAAAACACACACAAGTTCGAACGAGAATCGAAAATTACCCGAAACTCACCATGACTACTGTTCGCTTTATCATACATTCATCATCAACCACTGGCTTTTCTCGCCAGTCTTATATACTAACAAAGAGGCTTCGACAAAATTAGAAAAGTTCCCTGATAATTCGAGAAACTCAGTCACACATGCACAAGCAGCGTCACGTGACATCCGCTGTCGTAACACTGCCCCTTCCTTAGTATTGTTCGTCCTGAACAATAGCCACTTACCTTAAACTAATAGATAATTAACAATAACTTAATTAAATGTACATAATTTACAAACAAAATTAAAATACAACACATTCTCTTAATTCTAAAGGACGTTTCTTCTTTGTACTGGTCTCCATCTCACTGGCTTTTGCTTCGCGTGGAATTCATCTGCTCCATCAGGAAATGTCCCATTATCGGTAGCAGTCAAATTAGTGGTTGTAACTTCATTAACGGCGTCACTGTTTTCCCTCTCAAAACCGGGTAGAGTTTATTCTTCAACAGTGACTTTTTCATCATCATTTGTTCTGTTGTTTATTTCTTTCC
>NW_013666690.1:274595-275932 GCF_000517525.1 Limulus polyphemus
CATTGGTAACATTTGTTCCGTTGTTCACTTCGTCCCAACTGAAATGTCCTGGACCATGATGACGCCAAAGCCTGTTGGCATGCACCACCTTTGGCTTACCTTGCCTACCACATTTTATTCGGAAAGTCACGTCTAAGAGACGATCCACTATGTCATATGGGCCTTCCCATGGAGAAGACAACTTAGGAGACTTCCCTTTGGTCTTCCTAGGATTATACAACCACACCTTGTGTCCTGGTACAAAGCTGACTTCAGTAGATCTCTTATCATAACACAGCTTCATGGAATCAGCAGAAGTTTATAAGTTTCAACATACTTGGTGATGAATATCATCCATCCTTTCAGATAACACTTTCACAAACTCTGACACATTTTCAGGCAACTCTTTATAAGGAGGGCGTCCTGTTAACAGATCTACTGCTTTGCTGGAGTGTATATGTGGCTTCATGCTCTGCTGTCCTATAGGCCATCAACAGTGGAGGGAGTAAGACATCCCAGTCATCTTGGCAGCTATTACAAAACTTTGCCAATTCCTGTCCCAGTGTCCAATTGTACTTTTATACCATTCCACCAGACTGTAGGTGAAGTGGCGTTGTCCTGGTCTTTTGTATGCCAAACAACTTACATCTGATTCAAAGTTACGGCCTTGATCTGAATGCAGTTCATATGGCATACCAAACTTGAAGAAGAAATCACTAATAGCCGAAGCTACTGTTGTAGCTTCCGGATTTGGTATTGCATATACCTGTTTCCAGCACGAGTTTGGGGCAAAGGACCAGCAATGTCAACGACTACTCTTTCCATTGGAAAATCAATTATTGGCTTCAAATCTTGATCTTTCTCCTGTTCTGCTTTAAGTGACTGAAGGAGTTGATGATGGTGAAGTAGAACCAAGTATAGATATTTAACCAGGTGCCATCAAGCTGAAGTCAGTTCAACCTCTCTTTTGCAGCAATGTCTGCAGTCATTTTTGCAGGGTCTTCGACTCAGTCCATCAGCATTACCATGGGATCTTCCTTCTCTGTATTCAATATCATAATTATACTGGTCTAACTTTCCGATCCAATGTGCCAGTTGTCCCTTTGGGTCCTTTAATGATCTTAACCAGCGTAATGCAGCATGGTCTGTTCTGATGGTAAACCTAGCCCCATAGAGGTAAGGATGGAAATATATCAGACTCTTTACTATAACAAGGAGTTCCATTCGTGTTACCAGTACTTCCTCTCTGGTCTACTCAAAACCCTACTAAAGTAGGCCACCACATGTTCACTTTCACCCAATTTCTGAGACAACACATCTCCAATTCCGACATTACTAGCATCACAATCCAGTATGTA
>NW_013666690.1:276880-288887 GCF_000517525.1 Limulus polyphemus
TCCCCACAACCTTGTATAATGTCTTGTCACACCACAGAGCTTGTGTATAGCTTCTGGTACTCCTTTGTGATCTAAAACTGTGATACTCACAAGCGTTTGCTGAGATGCAGAATCTATGACAAAGGTGCACTTTTGGCCATCCAGCTTTCCTATCACGTAAACACTATGTGTGCTTGCCATTTTAAACTTAGCTGTTGTGACTTTCACAATGGGGTTGATGGGCGTCTCTCAACACCAAGCACTACTGGTTTCCCCGAGGCTGACTTGTTGGTAATATTCTTCTTACACTGGCTCTTCATACGTCCTTGTTCTCCACAGTTCCAACAACCTTTCCTGCCGTGGCATCTTTCCTGTATGCAAGTTACCGACATTGAGCTCTCTTGTGCCCAGGTTTGTTACAGTGCCAGCAAAGTCCCTCAAACTTCTCTGAAAGCTGCCCTTGAATCCTGATGACTACCAACCTTGGTACTTCTGTGCTGGGATTCGAATTCAAGTGTGGTAACACACTTTCATTGCCATCACAGGGACGTTTTTAAGAAAATTCATGAAAATCAGCCTGCTTTTGTTCAATTTATAAGTTCGTGATAGTATTATACTCAGTTCTATTATAGATACAAGGGTGGGGATTTAATCATTATTTTGGTCACTCACATATCTCCAATTGTGTATATAAAGGCAGACAAAAAATCATTCACCAATCTGGTTGATGAGGACAGTTTGAAGGTAATTTCTGATTGTTTATGTCATTATATAACTTATTGAGAATAATATTTTCTCAGTTAAAGCTATATTTGTTACGATAAATAGTAATGTTTTCT
This sequence comes from Limulus polyphemus, assembly GCF_000517525.1. Lineage (NCBI taxonomy): Eukaryota > Metazoa > Arthropoda > Merostomata > Xiphosura > Limulidae > Limulus > Limulus polyphemus. The sequence goes on from NW_013666690.1 coordinate 277,699, forward strand.
TGACTATTATATAATTGATTTATTTGTTACATTAAAAGTACGCTTTTACTCTACAATTGGCTGTAAAGACATTTTAAAACCACAACCCCTTATTACTATGATAGGTGGAAAAGTAATATCAAGATTCATCACTCCTTTTCAGAAGAAATTAACCACCAAGACATTCTCACGCATATCCACTTAGAAATGACTTATATATACAGCAATTAGCCCATTTAATGGTGTTGTGAAGATACATATTCATCAATACAGGGATTATGGAAATGGTATATTATATCCCAGCAAAGTAGGATTGACGTTTTCTCAAGATGAATGGCAAGGATATATATATATATATATACGACTGACACTATCTGTGACTAGAGCTATTCGTGTTGTATGTGATGAGCCAATAAATTTATCTGTTAAATTTACTACACAATGTAATGATCATAATAATTTGCCAAACGTTATTACTATAAAGAAGTCAGAGTGGCAGAGATTATGTGAACAGTCCTGTTTGTTGATTCATATGTAAGACAAATAACACAAGATGAATCAAAAATGGTATCTAATATTATTAATGATAATCTCAAAAACCTTTTATTTAAAGTTTATGCTGAACAAATATCTCTACTTGTACAAAAGCTTTATCCACAGTGCTGTCTAATACAAGTCTTGTATCGATATACTATCAACAATGTATGTAGGTAAAATCAAAATTCTAAATAAGGCTAAAACGTATTCACAAAACTTCAAGTATTATGATCTTAGATGAACTGTTCAGATTTACAGCTAATCATTAATTGGAAACTTGTAAGAAAGATGTTCGTTTTAAATATGAGAAGTGAAAAACCTTTTCATCAGTTGAGATGATATGTGTAAAGATAGGTTTCTCTTTCTCAGGATGCGATGGCCCTGAAAAGAACCTTTAAATCAATTGTTGAAATGAAGTCATTTTCTTCAGATTAATATCCCTCGTCTTCTTCATCATGTGGACAACTCCTCATTTGAAAAACACAAATTCAATTTCATGGTATACCTACAATCCAATGTAATATCTACAGTGTATCCAAGTGTTCTTGCATGAAAGTAATCAAATATTACAAACCTCTGTCAACAAACATAAAACGTTTCTTCGTTCAGGAACTCTACAAAACATATAATGCACTTGAAATCCATAAATGAATTGACTATCCACATTGTGCTCGAATTTTGGACAATAGAATTTTTGGAATTATTATTTCATGATATTAGGGAGACTTTTTGACTTTGGCAATTCTGAGGAGAACATACATTTGGCTGATTTCTAATCATAGTAATGACATACTATGAAAGTTAAGTTAAAAACATCCAGTGCATCCCTTTATTTTTCCGATTGTTTTTACATAGTTTGAAGACAACGTGTTCTGCATATTATTTAATTAGCTTGACCATGTAAGATTTCAGTTTGTAGGCTCAAAAAACTAGTTTATCAACTATTTATTTTCATTTCACAAGAGATATTTTCCTCATATAGGTATTTTAGGAATAACACAAATTGAAACATGAATGGACTATACAATACTGGATTGCCAAGATTAAACTAACTTTCATACAAGTCTAGCACATAATAGTTAGTGTACAAGCCTTGAATAGTTTCTATCCAATTAGACTCATGAACTGAATGTTTCTGATATCTATTAACACAACTTCAAATATTAGATAGGAGATTACAATCTTAGATCAATTGTTTAGGTTTATAGCTAAACATTCAAAGTAAACTTGTAAGATGACTTATCAAAGACGAAAGGGAAATCTGCATGCACAGTCCAGATGCTGTTACATCTCCTCTCATTGGAATGAGAAAATAAAGGATTTGTAAAGAAATGTTATCAGTCTTATTGCTATGAATTTGGACATTCCCATAATCCAAGAAAGTTTCTTAAGTTACAAAGATTGGTGATAATTTTTTTTGTTGGTTTGTTTTTTGTTTTGTTTAGTGCATCCCTGAAACTTCAAGGAGTACTGTATGGTTGACACCCTACAATATGAGGAAACTACCTTACCTTCTCTATGCTTTCCCCTTGGCATTGTTCCCGATGTTACAAAGGGACCATAAAGCATAGAAAATCATTATATATAAAATAATATTCTTGCAATTTGTTAAGACAATAAATCATAATAAGTGACATATTAATACAAATATATCTTCGATTGATACCCATGTGAACTGAATGAATATAACAGTATGATAGCTTATATTTAGCAGCAGAAGTAACCTCATTTCTTGGAAAAACATTTGCTGACATCAAGGGATTAAATATTACTACATGTATATTAATTAACCTTAATGAACAAAGGTTAATTAGATATTAATTCTATTCATTTTGCACATTAGCTACATATTTATTAATTTGAATATTGATCATTCAATTAATTAATTATCTATAATTAATACACCATTAATTCAAAGACATATGATTGATTATTAATTACAAATAATTAATTAATTAGTTATTAATTTGCCTCTATTTAACCTTTAATTTACATATTAATTACATATGACGTCACACTTCCATGTCTAAAGTGCCATCCTAATTACTACCAAAACTGCATTGCCACTGTCAGGTTTTGTAGGCCAGATTCTTTACAGTATATATGTGACTTGTTGGTGATAAATTTCAATAATAAACAAACAACAACACATTCCACTTGTTTTAAATAAAAGTATATTAAAACAAGTCAAATGTATATACAATTAGTTACACTGTTGGTTATCACAGTTGTGTCCAGAGCTTTAAGTAATTGTTTCTTTTTCGTCAAAGTCAACACAGTCTGGTTCAATTACTTTAGAACACAATTGAAAAGACGAATATTCTTCTCTGCTCTGTTATTACAATACAGTCTGTGATAATTTCACTTTAAAAATCGCCACTATACGCTTTTTATCACTAAACTCACAATCACACAGTCTATATACAAATAATAATCTTTGGACACATATTTATACCCTAACAGAGTTCTAGATTAACATTTTACACAATACTAGATATTTTGATGCAGTAATACTCAGTTAAAACAATGAGAAAAATTCAGAAAGTTCTAGTAACATGGCACAACAGTATAACAATCTCTAATTCATAACAGCAGTAATATTACAAACAAATCTAATATTAATGTTAACATTCCACGAGTTACTCAACAATAAGCACAGATGCAGAATATGGTTATAGATTTTTTACAGAGAAGATTTGCCAAATCCTGATATTTTTTATGAAGAACTTCATTGATGGAAGACAAGATGGCTTTCTATACCTCTCTAGGGCAGGCCCCAGATACAGGGTAACAGCTTAAAAGCATGCTTCAGTGTACCAAACATCTTTATGTTCCTGAAACTCTTTGCCACCCTGCCACTAAGTTCATACTCATGTGAACATTCAGCATCTGCTCTCCGCCAGTTGTATAATTACCTGAGGTGTACACAAACTGAAGAAAGACTGAGTGCTCTAGCTTTAATACATAATGTTTAGGAAACTATAAGTAAGTTCATTTAGAAAAGCAACCCAGAAGAATGGAACAAGCTAACAAGTTATTTCAGTAGTGAATACATGTACATACATGATAGCCAATGGTTGAAATAGCTAATATACTATTGTTGTGGAGTTGTTGAAATTACTAATATAATTTAACATATAACTATTCTGTATGTAGATAGTACAGCCACTTTATTATGATAAAACATACATATTTTTGCTAATTTAAGTCTAACTCCCCAAGCAGTGTTACAACAGAATGATGATTTGACTTTTCGTTGGATGTTTGTGGATTTTACGTAAATAGCCATACGATTGTTTAAGCTGTATTTCATGCAAAATTGTTTCCAGATCTAATCCCATAGCACCTATTTTCTGGGGGGGGGGGGATGCCTCCAAACTCCCATAGCATTAATATGCTTTGCATAATATATGTTGACTTTTGGTCTCACAAATTAGTCCCCCACCCTCAAACATTCTTTGACTGTGGCTGCTGTAAATGTGTGGAATTTTTGTGAGACATACCCTATATGACAAATCAGCAGCCAATGGATTAAAAACAACAAAATTACTGCACATAATTTAAAAATTCACCAGGGCACAGGCTATAGTGTAGGATATAAGATGTGCCCTGGGTTTTGAAGGTGACTAAAGAAGTATGACCACATAGCAGTTGGGATACACCATCTACCAGTCTTAACCTCTGTTCGCTAGTCTCACATGTTAAAGAAAAGAGAGTAAACATAGAATAAGTAGCAAGAATCAGAATAAATTTGGAGAGCAAGAAGTGTGTTCTTAAGCCGGCATCTATATCACCCTTCACTGCCTGCAGATAATTATGAAAAGGTGAGTGCTCTCCAAAGAAATATAAAAAAAGAAAAAAGGTCCAACCATTGAAGATAAGCAATGGAAAGCAGGGGTTATAACACAATTTAAGTCATTGATTTTTCAATCTCATTGCCGTCCTAGATTATGATAATTTAACTACTACTATTCAATTTCTAGAGAATATAGCCTATAATAAAACTCAGCCCAACAGCTCACAATGCAAGGATTTCTAAGCTCTTTCAGTCATGTTAATTTTTCAATCAACAAACCATCTTAGCTATGATAATTCATAATTCCAATTATATGAGTCAGGAGGATGTCAAAGTTGTCTTTTGCCTCTAACTCCTAAATTTTCTCATCTTGTTGACTGAAGGTAGATATGTATATACTTTCAACATATCTACCTTCTCATTGGGTAAATTGATGACATGAGTTGGCATCCTCACTTTCCCCCAGCTTATCAGTCTGAATCTCCAACTCCTCGTGGAGCCAGTGCATAAATGCAGCTAATACACATGCTTCTTGCTCTTCCACATGCCTTATGTGCACTGTAACTCACACGTCAATGGACAAACTGATGGAGTATAAGGTATGGTCCTGTCCAGTCAGACCAGAGTTGCTTTGCTGCCACTGGCATATACAAAAGCCAGCCCCTATAGCCACGTCGATTTATCCATTCATTTACTGACTTGTCATAGCACATTAACTAATTCAGATTTTTAACACTACATATTAAACATTGTGGTGTAATCAGCTTAAGAAAGGAAGGATCATATATCACATCATTTTCCCACCAGAGTATGAGCATGGTTGGCAAACAACCCATAGATTTTTGCTCAGTTGTTCTGTATATCATCAAAATCCATGGTAAGTGTTCATCTAAGTTGGTCTGGCTCGGGTCAAAAACTTAGCAAGCAGATGGTTGATAGATTGTACTATCTATTCCACTAAACCATCACACTGGGGTTGATAAGGCAAAATGCAAGTCTTCCCTACAACTTACATTTTATACAGCTGGCTGCTAAAATTTTTCTGGCCTGTGTGATTCTCATCCAGTGACCTGCTACAACATCAGTCATGAATTATACTAAAGTATTGACCAATTGATAAACCTTGGTCCACTTTGTGAAGTCCTTAGTGTTGATAAGTATGTACCAATTACCTCATTCCATCTCTGGGAGTAGACCAGCAATATCCAAAGTTATCCTGTCTAGAGGAGACCCCACAATTCTCCATTGAAACTTACTCTGTGGTGTATTCTCTTGGTGGCACACACCATACAGTGCTCACACCAGCACCAAACATCTGGACTTGAATACAGCCAGTAGAACAATCTCAAAATGTTATCACAAGTATGAGTAACACTCTGATATCCCTTCTCTTTGTTTCATATAAAATCTGAAGAATCATTTGCTTTAGAGGAATGGGGATCACTAGTTGGTAATAATAGTTGAAAACACTTTCTTGTATTTGTAGTTGACAATACAAGTGCCACAGGTTATATGCATTTCTGCTATGTTCTCTTTGCACTGGTTAAGCATCACGTTGCTGCACAACAAAGGACACCCATGCTAAATCTGGGTCCTGCAGTTGCTCTTTCCAGGGCTTTCAAACTGTTAGTCTTGATATCTATCTACTGTTGGAATATCACACTGCATGGCTTGATGTTGCTATAGCAGAAGTAGTTTCAACTCCAACACAGTGTCTAAGATTAGAACCAAGGTTAATGGTGATGCTAGAGCTACATCTGTGCCAGATCGAAAGGTATGTGGCAACAAACACTTCTGACATTCTTGGTTGGGGATTGTGAAAACCAATGCAGCAAAAGCAACCCTGTTACTTGTGAGTTGTGTATGCTAATGTATTTGTGAGACAAGATAGCCAGTTGGGTTTGAAAATAGTGACTCAACATCATATAGATATAAGTGATGAATGTTTGAAAAAGTAACTAATCCACCACCATTCATAGAGAATTAGGGATGTACCCAACACTGAGAAACAACAGATGTTGAAAGACATAATCATTCAACCTTTGTTGCATGCTTGGCTTGGTTTTATCCAGTAGTGATTATTAAGAAAAATGAAGATGTGACAAGATTTTGTGTCGGTTTTAGAAGGTGAATGTGGGAATTCATATTGATGCCTTCCCTCTGTCAACAAAAGATGAGGGTTTGGACACATTGGAAAGTTCTTGTTGGTTTATTCCTTTATATCTGGTATATGGATAATAGAATGTTGCTGAATGGTGAAAACAGACTTGAGACTGTCTGATGTACATCCTCCCAAGTTGTACTCCATTACTGTTTGGAACTGTAATGGTAGCATTTACCACTTGGAATTGGTTCTCCATGACCCGTCATTCAGAATTAATAGCCTTGCTCACCCTACTACTTGGTATATTATGGGTGCTTTTGATTTTCCTGTGGCTGCTGAACCATTAGTCGAAGTCAGCAATCTACCCTATACCTTGCTGCTCAGCAAGTTATAAACAGTTCATTGGAAAGTACTCCAACTTACTACATCCAAAACATGTGTTTCCCTCTCTTCCAGAATGATGTTGGAATATTAGTATCATTAGCATAGAGGATGCATGAAAACCATGGGAGAACTGGGATAGCCCTGCCTGGTCACTGGAAACCAGTGTAGTTTCTCCACAGCATTAGAAAGTGTGGGTGGCTAGATAATCCTCTGCATGACTCAAGCTAAGTGTGGAGGATGCACCTGGATAGGGGAGTCCTACAGAGGTTTAGCAAGAGCAGCTATCAATGTGGGGTTCTTACTTTCTTGTAACAGGTTTAAAATCAGCACTTTGTACCATGTCACTCCAGAAACATTCTCTGTAAAACTGAGAATATTTCTTACACCTAGGTGGTGCTGACATTTTGTTTGGAACTTAGCCATAAAGAAGTCTTTGCAATCTGCTGATGCCATTATAGGTTATTCTTTAGAATGTGAAAGGCACAGCACATCTGCATAAGGAGACAGACTCTCAGCAACGGTTCTCTTCCAATCCCTAAGCTCAGCTTGATGGATTGCTCAATTTTCCACCAGGTAACCCATTACTGTATATCAATCTTGCAGTTGCATCTCACTTTGGAGCTTGATGGACCATCCAAGCTTAGGATCAAACATTGGACTGCATGCTCCTTAGACCAACTATTTCAAGTAGTTTCAGAAAATGGTCTAGGTCTTCTTTTACCATACTTTTGAACATCAGGGACAAAATCTGCTTCACCTTACCCATGGCTGTGGTCAAAGCTTCTCCTGTGTAGGTTCTTAGCCTATACCTGGCTCAGATGCTGCCAACATCATTTGTACAATGACCCTGGTCCTTAGATTAGAAGTTGTTCCCTGAGAGGGTAAGCATGTTATATAATGGAATCCAAACTTACGAGTCAACTTTCTTAATGGTTTGTTATCAGCAAATATATTCATGTGAACATAATTCTCTAAATTATTGAAGAAAAACGTGTATAAATAAACAATTCTGTTTGTTTGTAGTTAAGCACAATATAAACCTTCAGACTTACTGCTAAACCACTGAAGAGTGTATAAATAAACAATTGTACTACTGCTAAGCCACGGAAGAGTGTATAAATAAACAGTTGTACCTTTATTTGAAAATATCAACAGCAGTAGTTGATATTTACTGCATTTTTGTAATACTTTTTTAATATCAAAAACAAACAGTAAATGGTATAGTCACAATATATTGCACAAAACTATCTGACTGAGTACGACAAACTGTTTGAAAAGTCTTCTTCAACAACGAAATGTGTTATTTTATCTAGAGTGAAAAAATTTAATTCTGCTTAGTGGAAGCTTTCCAATAAAACTTATAATAACAATACCTGTATTATCGCTAGAAATTATCCAATAACTAAGAATGTGGAATACCTGGCACAGAACTTGAATATCACTAGTGCTTTAGTCATCAGTGTCAAATCCTCCAATTTTTTACAAATCAAACCATTAAACAATTATCAGCTGGTCAGTTTGGGATGGTAAAGTCTGCTGACGATTTGGTTACTTGTATATTTTTAGCAAAAAGTTATAAAATGGACTATCTGCATTCTCTCCACCACAGGAAATCAAATTCTGGATTTTGGTGGTTAGCTCATAAAATTATCACTAACCCACTAGGAGGACTTGAGATTCCAACAATACTGTATAAAACTCAGCATTTAAGAAATAATGTGACTAACAGCCAATTATTAAGCAAGAAATAACATTCAAGTTCAAACTTTCTTTGGAAAAGTGAAGAATAATTTGTGATTTATAAACATTCTATTTAACATTCTCTGTTTTTCAAAATGCAGCATATGTTTTTTTACTTTAAAAATAAGTGGTACAATTATATTTTATTCCCTAAAAAAAACTGCTCATATGACATAAGAATACATACATACTAGAGAAAATATTCTAGTGTTGCATATGAAAGAGTAATTAAATAATTAATTTTCAGTTGAAATGATATATATAAACACCAAGATGATTCTTATGCTAGAGTAGATGAGCATTAAAAATTTAAACAGTGTATACAACATAAGTTAAGTATATCATTTGGCCTCTACTTTTCTAGGGTGTAGCATTCTTTAATTATATGTTAGACTATAGTAATGGTAAACAGACAATATTCAAATTTACTTAAAGCACAAAAATTCTGATGTTCCCTTAAACATCTTGAAATATTCACACAACTAAAAGTATAAAAGACCTGTGATTATGATGTATATAACTTTGGAAATGGTGACTCAAATGTCTATATATATATCCTAGAAGAAAGATAGAAACCTCAAACGTACGAACCATATTGTTGAATGTTATATAAAGCCAGTGTTTAACCTAGAAAAGGAAATTGCATAAAACTCTTATCCTAAAAAACAACAGATTTCTGAAAATGAAAAAAAAAGTGTGTGAAAGCAACATTTGTGTGTTAAAAAATAGAGTTTCAGCACAAGAACTAAGAAATGGCTCTCTACTTATTCTTAGTAGCTGTTAGAAGTGTTGTTTAGAGTCTTACAAGCAATGTACACCTTCAAAACCATTGTTGGAGAAAATAATGGATGCTGTTGGTCAAGAAAGCTGATCACTTATGCATGGAAGCATATTATGCTAATACATTAATAAATTGAGAAACATGGATTTATAAGCATAATGTCGGCATGAAGTGGTTTTATTTTGGGAAAAGTACATGTTTTGACAAAACATCAGTCTATTGGTCTTTATCAGTCACTAGCTGATGCAACTAAAAACAAGGCAGAAAATGCATGCATCTTTTAAGGAAGTTTATTGGAGGGAATGACTAACAGATCCCGCATTTGGTCATATATTCAACTCAGTCATAGTGCAGGCATTTTTACAATAAAGGAGTTTCATAGCACTAATGGATGCACAACAAATCTATTCTAAAAAGTCCTCCTATGGTTGTAAAAAGATATCTTTCTAAACTTGAATCAAGTGCATGTAGAAAAAAACGTATTTGAGAAGATAACTAAACAGAAATGTGCCAAGTCAAAAAAGGTACAATCCAGCCTGTGAGAGATTCTAATTATGGTTCATAAACTTAACAACCAGGTATGTGCTAATAAATGTTTAACAGTAGGAAATAAGAATTCAATAAAGAACTAGTTACCTGATAGTGAAAGAGCAAGCCTAGAAGAAAACCTGTTGAGAGATCTGAGTGAAAAGGTGAAGAGCATAAATGTCTCACTGTGTTCAACTTTGGTGCAATTTGTAAGATGAGATCAACCACATCATACAGAACAACAATATAAACATTTGGTAATTTATTTGTAAATTCACTGAATTATAATGAATAATAATTGTGATGGTATAGTCACATGTTATTCAAACACCTAAAGTATTTAAGGTTATAAGTGGTCGGCAAAAGACTATTAATCAAAGCCTAAAAAATGTAAAATGCAGTTACATATGACCTGTTTATTTTTAAAAGCTGCAGAATATGGCCACCATTATGAAGCTATAACAGATATGTTCCCCTTCCAACACAGATCTACAACATTGTTGTTATTATGTGTTTAATGAATAAGGTACGTGCGACGTTTGTCCCTAAAGGTGGTCTAAAATACATTTTATAACAGTCAAATAAAAGTATAGCCAGTCTATTTTCCTGTTCAAGGTAGGCTGTAATGATAGGTGGACAATGTGAGCTAGCATTCTTGTTCACCAAAGTGAAATCACGTTCAATTACACCAACGAAAATGCTGGAAATAGTTTCCAGGATTCTGTCTCTAGTATCTTAAACACCATTTGTAATATATATTATCACAGTTTAGTGTTCCATAATAGAAGATGTATGCCATGCTCAAACTTGGCATAATCAGCTACAATGCAGTCAGTCCTCTCCAGGCAGTCTTCATACACATACACAGCGTGGTCACAAGTAAATAGACATCACCTTTTCAGAAAAAATGAAATTTTACAGTCATATTCACATCAGTTGATATATTTATAATTTAATTAATATCTAGTACATCTTCCTTTCACTTCATGGAGTTCGTTGATCCTTTGGGGCATAGTGAAAATCATCTCATCAATTTTAGATTGTGGGATTTTCGCCCACTCTTGCTTCAAAACTTGGAGTAGATCACTCTTTGAAGTTGTTTTTTTTTTTTGTTTCTTGACTTGCCGGTCGAGTATGGCCAGAGGTTTTCGATGGGGTTCATGTCAGGAGATTGGCTAGGCCAGGGCAACTTCTGGATACCATTTTCTTCCTGCCACTTTTGGGTGTTTCTAGCAGTGTGACACGATGCTCCATCTTCCTAGAGCAACGTTGTGTTCTTGTCCATGAAACCCGAGGAATAAAGTGGCAAGAGTTCTTCCTCCAATATTTCGACGTATTCC
>NW_013666690.1:289031-296073 GCF_000517525.1 Limulus polyphemus
CATCATGATTCACAGTTAGCCGCAATCTGTTGAGCCAAAACTCTTGGTGAGGAATTCTCCAGACCCATATCCTTCCACTGTCCGAAAATTGAGTGAATCTTAATTCGTCTTAGAACAATACGGTCTTCCAAAAGTCCAGAGGCTTGGTCATCATATTACTTGCCCACTTCTTTCGCTTGACTATGTTGGCAGGTCTTAATAAGGGCTTCCATCTAGCTGCTCTGCAACAATAACCCAATCTGTGGAGAATCTGTTGAACAGATTTCGGGCTCATCCCACCAACTTTGGCCACTTCTACAGTCGTTAATCTGGGATCCATTTCAACGCTCTTCTTGACAGCCCTTTTTGTCCTCTCTGATGGACCAGGACGACCCGGACTCTGCTCAGTATTTTCCTTGCTGTGTTTCCTGAACTGCATGATGATTCTGTTGACTGTCGAAAGCCGTCGACTTATTCTACCATCTGCATGACCAACTATCCTTCCTCTAACAAAATCTGACAATTCGAGAAAACCTTGAGTTCTAGGCATGTTGTAGCACATGATAATAAGTGTGTGGACCATTTTCATTTATATAGTGCTCTGTGAACACAAATTAGTTAGCATAAATCTGTTAAATGATGAAAAATTAGGTGTCTATTTACTTGTGACCACTCAGTGTACAATCAACAATGGCCATTTTGGAGGTCAACACAGGACTTATAATAATCTGTAAAAAAGCATTGAATGGGAGCAACATCTGTTTAGATAACTGTATTTGAAACTTGTCTATGATGTAGCAGTAGTCTTGGTTATGGTTTAACATATGACTTGAACTCCAATATCTTGATTGAATTGTCTACTGAGTTTTATAATACAGAGTAAATTTACCAAGACAGATTGCCAAGATACTGGTCTTTTGCATTTTGTTAATGAATAGGACTTCAAACTTCTTAGGTATTTTCCGACGCTTTTGTTTTTCTGCTACTTTGTCCACAACTTAAACATAGCATTTTATGTATCCCTACTTTGAATTCTCCAAAAGCTCTATTGGCATCATCTGATCATGGTGAGCTAGTTTCTGAATGTTAAATTCCTTAAGGAGCACAATACAGAACAAATTTAATCATCATGCACATTTTATATGATTGCATCAAATATCAACCGACTCATGTCAAAGTTAAATTTTCTCACAATATGACACATGTAAGAATAGGCAATTCTCTCGCACAAGGGCAGTTCTCTTTGCAAAAACCCCTTTTAAAATATAATTGCTTTGCTGCCCCTACCACACATACACACATAAGGCGATTCTCTTTGGCGATTTTCCTAAAGAATAATAGAACTCACATATGGAAAGAATTCATTTGGTTGACCTATACACATAGCTAGTTTGCTTGGTTATCTTTCTACATGAAAATATGTTATAATTAGTAATCACCACACATAACAGCTTGCTTGGCAATTCACCCACATATGAACTATTTGTTAAGTTATCCTCCACATAAGGATACAGCTTATAGTTGGTTTACGGACATGATTCAATTGTTAATCCTGCCAAATAAAGATAGAGCTTGCTCACTTAATACACAAAAACAATCTGCTTTGCAAGTTATTTAGTGATTTCTCCACAAAATAACAGAGTTCAATAGTAATCCTCCAATACAGAAGAAAGTTTTTTTTTGGAAACAGTATAATTTATTTTGTAACTTTTCCACATGAAGAAATATTTGTTTGGAAAACAAAATATAAAGAAAAATTTTGTCTGGAAATCCTATCATATAATAGTATATTATAATCAGATACAGATCGACTGGCAATCCCCCAACACAAGAAAAGTTTGATTAGCAATCCCTCCAATCAAGGATAGAAGCAGTTTGGGAGCTCCACCACATAAGAAAGATTTCTGTTTGTAAATTGCTACATCAGGAAAATGATTGTTTTATAACTCTTACACATAATGACTGAGATTGCTTGGCAATCCCAAAACAAAGTTTGATTGTTATCCATCCACATAAGGGGAGTGTTTTCTTTGACATTCCCATATGACAGAACAGGGTTCACTTTACGAGTCTTGTATACAAGTATAGCCTTTGCTTAGCAATATCCCAGCTTACAAGCAAAGTTCCTCTTGTGATCTCTCTGCTCGAGTAAAAGTTTCACATAGTACCCCCAAACATTTAGAATGTGTCATTGAAACTTCTTTATTTTAATTTTTGATAAAAACTCATTTTATGAGCCTTGTCTTAACAAAGGAAATGTGATATCAGTAATTTTTTTTGGTGTACTATAAAAATTTATAATGAACGTATACTTTATGTTGAATAGCATATCTAATGAAACTCACACCATTTTCCCCAAAGCTAAATAAGGCTTGATGTTAATGAGTATTTATTTGGCTAACTATAAAACAATATTTTTTTTGTATTATTGAAATATATATATTCTGTTAATGTTAGCAACTGGTTTTTAACATGCTTTTAGTCCGAATAGTTGGTTTGTCTTATATATGTATATATATCTTGTGATTCACAGCTGTGACTTAATTACTTTTGTTAAAGCAAATCTACTTATGCAAAAAGGTGTTAGGTCATGGGAAGGAAGAATATCCAATACCATTTCTCCAAGGATCTTTCCAATAACTGGTGCCATTTTGAATCCTGTTCCTAAACAACAATAAACAGAGATTCAGGCAACATAAAACATTTTATTAGAAGTAAGTTGTTTTCAATGTGCTTTTTACTGGGACAAATATATTGCAAACAATATATTTAATTTTATAATCTTAAAAGAGAAATACATTTTAACTTGTAATAAAACAGACTAATTTTTCTTGTGCTGATATATATTCTTAAGAGAAAAATTAAATTAAATCTAATAAGCTTGCCAAGTTAAAATGTACAGAACTTTTTAATATATCTTGACAGAATGCAGCATTTTAATGAACTAGTAATGATTCCAGTGGCTTTGAAAGAATATAATTTGAATCACTATAATTTACCTGTTTTAGCCACTCTGACCAAGATATATAGTACTCTGTCAATCAGTCAGCAGACTCTAAAAATGTCACATAAGGGATGCTTAACATTGCAATTTGTACTGTCATGACATAAGTAAAATGTGCACATGCCATGAATCATGATAAAAATTATGTACTCTGTAGGCTGCAGCACAGAAAAACATATGAACTTCTAAAGCAAAAAAAATAAAAATATTTGTTACTCTTAATTTTGGTTTTGTTTACTCTTTCAGAGACCCTGCACAAGTACATCTAATTATTGTGTATCTTCGTTTTTTTCAACATCAAGTGCCCAGTGTAAATAAGATGATTTTGATACTACTTTTACTACTATATACATTTGAGGAGTTTGGCAGTTCTTTGGCACAGGATTTTCTCCATCCAATAGTCTCCTCAAAATTCATCTAGCAATAATACCCAATTCCATTTGATTTAACTAGCATTTGTCCTTTTCACTTTTTAAAAGGGAAATTTGACAGTCAAAATCCTTGATTTCTAATACACATGCTATGTTATACATTAAATGTTATATATTATATTATACATTAAACTGTATGTTATACATGTATATAACATTATTATAAATTCATGTATGTTCTATGACATATATTAAATATTAAAACGTTTACCAATTGTTTAGTAGGTTTATTTATTAAAGTAAATATCATCCAGAAGAGTAAAATATTAAAATTGTGAAAGATAATGTATCTGCATTACTAGGCTTCATTTACTACTTTAGGCCTAGTTACACTTACAGTAATAATAAGCCTAGAAACCTAAAAGTATAAAATCTGAATCTCAATAAAAATATTATGAACCATTTACTCCAGATTTTAATGAAAAATAACCCATAACTTACTTGTTCATATCAAACTAGATGTATTGTTGTAAATTAAGTACTCTAGGCTTTAATAATGCAACATTAAAAAGATAAATAAATAAGTAAAATATTTTTATTAATATAATATAATTTGATTATTTCTTATAACTTATAAAATTTTTATTTGTTACTTATAAAAATATACATGACATAATAACAGCTAAATGCTAATCCTATTTTTCACAACAATTTTACTTCTCAATTTCAGACCTAAACAACATTTAAGTCGATAACTGCTGATGCCATTTTTAAATTTCTTTCTGCATATGGTACTGCATTACTTCAAAATTTAATTAAACTACTTTAGTATCAATGTATTTTAATGAAATTATTACTATCAAATTGATAGAATGCTTAAAAAGCCTAAATATAGACGGCAAAGATCTGCAGTTGATATGAAATCTGCATTGGAACCAAAAAGCATTCATAAGGACCTAAGAGGGATTATCACCAGAAATATAAGTTAAAAGAGGAGTATGCCAGGGATGTGTCCTTTCCCCATGTCTACTTAATTTGTACACAGAAAACATCTTTCGTAGAATTAAGATTGGTGGCATGGTGATAAACAATTTAAAATATGCTGATGACACTGTACTGATGGCTGAAACAGAACAAGACTTACAAGATATTTTGAATGATGTAAATAACATGGGAAAGAGGTATGGAATGAAAATCACTGCTAAGAATACAAAGAGTATGCTGATAAGTAGACATTATTATAGGCCATGAATTCAGATAAAATTAGAAGAAAAAGAAATACAAGAAGAGAAATTCACATACTTGGGCCAGACCATAACATGTGATGGAAAATGTGAAGCTGAAATAGTGAAGAGGATTGAGGTGGCAAGAGGTGTCTTTAATAGTATGAAAATAAGTCTGACATCAAAGAGAATATGTGTAAAACAAAGAAGAGAATCATAAAGTGCTATATGGTCAACTCTGTCATATGACTGTGAAACATGGATATTGACACAAGCATTGATTAACAAACTGGAAGCATTTGAGATGTGGATGTAGAGAAAGATGATGAAAATATCCTGGATAGTCAAAATAACAAATGAAGAAGTTCTCAGTATGGTGAATGTGAAAAGATATGTTGTAGCATATTTTGGCCATATGATGAGATGAAACAACATCCAGGGAGTCTTACTAGAGGGTCAAATAGAAAGGAAAAGATACAGGGGAAGACCAAGATAAGAGTGGATAAAAAAATATCATCAATTGAGATAGCAAAATATGAAGACCTGGTTGGATAAACACAGAATGGACGAATTGGAGGATTGTGACAGACAACCTTCCTGAGGAAGACGGCACATGGTGATGATGATTATTATCAAGTATAATATAATTCAAAGTTTTATATTATCTAAGTTTTTATTCCTTTATTTCAAAAGAAACATCTAAAACAACAAGTAAAACTTCAGTTTTTGCTGTCATGTGATCAGCTCGCAGCTACTATTCCTCAACTTAAAGAGCTATTAAAGAAGAATGGCCTTCATATGGTCTTACATTATTGTCTCCATTACTTTCGAAGCACTTTTCCCCCAATTGCTAATAAGCAATAGAAAGGGTTACTGTAACAATAACATACAAGTATATTTTTAAACAAGATGAAATGAAGCCAAGTTCACTGTTCTCTCGGGGTGCCTGTAGTGCTTGGCAATTTTTTCTCACCTTGTATATACTAGTTTGATAGACAGATAGATTGCATTGAGGTTTTATTTTTATATTTTAATTAATTATGTAATATGTGTGTTTTAAAATGTATACTTGTGAAGGTTTAATGAATTTTATAAGTTTAACTTGTTGTCTGAACTGTGAAAGCTTATAAACACAGCGTGTGTATAAGCACCATCTTGTTTTTGCAACATGTCTCTGCATGGAGTCTGCCAAAGGAACTTCATAAAGCCCTACAGGCATCAGATGATGTATCCTCATAAAAAGTAAAAGACGAAGAATTTGAAAGGAAAATTAAAAATAGACTAAGTGAAAAGATATAGACCTGAAATTACGCACAGTAGACCAAGAAGAATATACTAGAGAATTTCTACAAAGAGTTGAAAGGTATGTACATTTGTTACTTTTAAACATTTCATTGCATGGTATGTTGATGATAACAGATAGAGTTAGTGATATAGTAGAAAAAATGGGAAATAAAATATAAACATTTACCTTAAAAAACTTTAGATATTAATTTGAGGTTCTATAGATTATGCAAATAAAATGTGAAAACTGTAAGCTAAAAAACAGTATTTTTATATTTCATATAAAAATCACCTTGCAGGTGTGCTATTCAGATCCAACTACAAATAACTAAATTAAAAAAAAATTTCTTATTAGAAATAGTAGAAAAAAATCAAAATTAAGCATTTTATTTTTCTGAGACTGCATGCTTTAAGAAAAATTCTTGTCAAATTTCAAACAATTTCATCCCCTAATTTAATTTTTGGAACAAAATATAATGATGGCAACATTAGTTCCTTACAATTTTGGGATACAGTTACTATAGGATTAACGGAATATAAACCTAAAATATCTGATTGTATAATATCCACAGTATGAATTTTAAAAATACTTATAATATAAAACTAATGATCCTGTGTTTAATAATTGCAAGTCCTTTAAAATATTGAGTTATAATCTCCAATAATGGTATACCAGGGTTAACACAGTAACCTTCATCAAGCCTATTTGAAAACTGGAACTCTGAATTATAATAATAAGGCTGATTCACAAAAACTGTCTTCTATGTTGCCTAAGCAGCACTTAAAAGATTCTGAACTTTAACTGTGGTATTGGAGGACCTCCCCCCCCCCCCCCATTGGAGATCCCTGCCCCACCCACCATTTGAGATATCAGGATTTAGTATTTTAAGACTTGAATTCTCCCTATATTGGGATTCCTACTGACATGAAGGTGTTTTTTTTGGGGAGGGGGCAGTGTAATCATGCTATATGGGTGAGTTTAATAGTAGTTTGGAACAACAACTGTGAAAAGAAAACCTGAGGAAATATCAGCTTTTTGATAAACTAAAAAGAATAAACAAATATTCCTAAAGGCTAAAAGCCTATTACTTTTGTATGTAAAAATGTCACTGCCTCATAGACCATTAAAATTATGGAAACCGGCCTGGACGTTTTTTTTTTTTTTATCATTGGATTTGCTG
>NW_013666690.1:297043-299661 GCF_000517525.1 Limulus polyphemus
ATCATCACGACGATTAATCGAGGTTGTGTAAGTCTAAACGTTTATTTTGTTATTCCATGTATAACTTTTAAGTATGTTCTCTCACCTATCCACCACCATAAACCAATCAGTACCTGATGATGACAAAACCTTGTCAACCCCATTCAAGCAGTCTCCAAGCATTATTAGAGTTTTACTTCAATGTTAGCAATTTCAATATGAAACTTAGTTTTGTTGGTTTCTCTTGTCCTCTGGTGAAAATTCATTTATTTGTATCAGTGCAAAGTTACATACTGGGATATATGCAATCAGTCTAGCGCAGGGAATCGAACCTCAGATGTTTAGCATTGTAAGTCCGTAAATTTACGGCTAACCAACCAGGGGTTAGGTGAATTTTTTTTTTTTATTTCATCTGTTGTTGGTTAGTTTAAAACTACATTAAACTGAGAAATTCTCTCAAAAATGCTTCCCTTAACAGTACAGACTTCACAAACAAAGCTAATAATCCTTCTGTATCCTAGAACAGTAGATCAGGGTAAGTTTAGAAACTTACAACATTAAAATCCAGGGTACAATTCCCCATGGTGGACAGAATGCAAATATCTTATTGTTTAATGTTGCACTAATACAAGTAAAGAAAATGAAATAAAATTATTCACTTTCATTCATAGAAGTAAACTTGTGAAATGCCTTTCCATATTTTTTGCTTTACAATTTTATTACAAAGTAACATACATTTAGTATTCAGAAATTTTATCATCCATACTTCCTTCTTTTGAACCCAAAGGGGCATGACCAGTGCAATTGGTACAATATGGTTATAAGTGTGCCACTGGAATGAACAGAAGCTAAAGAACCATGACAAGATGTTCTAGTATCAAAATAACTGATAATAAAATCATTTGAATGAGATTTGGAACATAAGGCCAAATTTTAAGTTCCAAATAACCTATCTTTATATTGGTAGGAGGGGTGTGGGGATGTAAACATCAAAATGACAGCTGATACTCCTTGATTAGAGACTAACAAGAACCTCTGGCTTAAGGACATCCCTTTGATCCTTCTTGATTATATTTCCTCTTAATGGATTCAAAGTACTATGAAGGGCAAGATCAATGGATATTCTTCCAGTAGCTTTTGATTTCACAAGAAGTTCACTGTCTTATGGTCATGATTTTTCAATCAACAGGTCATTGCATCTTACAGAGTCTTCTGTGCATGGTTTTCTGACTGTTAAGCTTTTCTTAACAGTATCAAAGGGAAGGTATCAAAGTGGTGTGAATAAAACTATCCTAGGGCATTTCTTGACCATTGATTTGGAAGATTGAAAGGGTGTGGAATGTGTATTTGCCATTCACCTTTTGTGTGCTGTCCATTTAAATTCCCAAAGAAGGGAGATGGCAACTTCTCAACAAATTATTAAGGTCTACTTGATCAATCACCTCACCTAGTAGCCATAAATAGAATTGAATGTGAAGGTGCTACCACTGGAAACACAATGGAGATAGATTGCTGAAGAAATTGGAATCACTGTAATTTAAATCGACCTGTCAAGTTCCCCTTAAGCATGGTATTGGAACTGACATTCATATAAAGTGAATGATCTGTGGAGAACATTTTTCAAGATATGTGGTCTAAGGTAGCTTGTTACAGTAGTAATTGTGCTGTCAGGCAATAGTGCACAATAATTATCTCCATGATAAACATAATTGACAGAACATGGACATTCATTGTTATGAAGTACAATCAACACTTAATATAATCTTATTAGGGTATATCTTTGTAAGCTATATTTCCAATATGATTATTTAGTTGTTAGCCAGAGGGAGCTGCTAAGCAGGATTATCATGTTAGATCTAGACAGTTCATAAAAGTAGTCCTAGAATATCCTGAAAGTTCATGATTATGTTATAATCTAGAAATCTTATGGAATATGGATACATGACAATATGTTATAAATACATGTAATCACAGTGTGAAAATTCAGTGATGGATTCAATCGTAAGTGACCAATTTAAAAAAGTCATAACAGGTGACGATAAGAGTTAGGTTGAAGCAAGGTAGAAGTACATCTTTAAAGAAAGCTCTTCAGTTAGCAAAAGAAATTCAATCCATTAACCCTCTCAATAAGGGGTCAGTCAATTTGACCGAGTCACGTGACCTTTTGTACTCATTTAAAGCCTTTATAAATTTAATATCTATAACTCTCAATATATTGGGTACATCTTCACAAAATTTGGCAGTCTTTCAGTTAATATTACAAGTCTTTTACATACAAAAAGTCATATTTCTTAGTGAAGTATTTTCAATAAAATAAAGATTTGTCCATGAATATACGGAGTACTTTTTTTAATAGTCCGCGTGCAAAGTAATTTTCAAGTTACAATTAAAAATACTTTGACATCTCTAAAATCTCAAATTTCCCTTGTGTAATTCCTAAAACCTCCTAAATGCATTTCAAACATTTTTTTTCAGTAAAACTTTATAGGTTATCTGTTATTTTCTCTACCCTATCTAAAAATGGGATCGGTCAATTCGAACAACTTCTTTACCATAAAAAAAAAACTCGAAATAAACCTAAATTAACCTTTTTTTCTTCTAGAATGACTTCAAATTGTAACCTAAAACTACATTCATTT
>NW_013666690.1:300056-302671 GCF_000517525.1 Limulus polyphemus
AAAAGATCTGTATTTTTAGATTTTAGTTACTTTTATAATAACAAATAAAGAATGAATATGAAAAACAAGAAATAAAATACTTACCAATCTTCTTTTTTCTTCCCTTGATTGTTGAGGACAGTTAAGCCTGATTTTTTATAGTAATTATAGTAATGCACTTAACAATTTTTATTTAATTAAATAATATAGACTAATATAATAAAGAATATAGACTAATAACATGCAAAAAAGTAGACAAATTCACTTATCTCTTAAAATTTTCCTGGCTTTCTAATTATGCAAGAGTCATTACAAATTCATCCAAGCTAGTCGTCAACTTTCCCATTGAAACGAATCTTGTAGTGTTAGTGAAATTGACGATATTCTGTTCATAATACAACGTTATACAATACACCATTTGATGGATGAAAACCTTGACTTTCTATTGGTTATAGGCAATATATAATGAAACATAAGAGAGAACTATCAACAAATTGTGAAAGAGAGGATGTGATAGGTGAGTGCGGCAGGAGGGATCCGATTTTCTATTCGATAGCTCTATAACCAAACAAAATTGAAGGCTATTAAAATTATGGTTTGTTTGAGCATTAACAATTTTATAGAGTATTTTATGTTTCATTTCATACATTTACAAGGGGTGATGGATAAAATAGAGATGATGACATGCTAAGACAAAATGTGTCATGTGGGTCACACTAGTGAAATTTCAGGTTTTTAAAAATATTTCCTTGTAGAATTAAGATCTTAAAACTTGTATAGTTTTAAAATATGGATTATTAGCTAAGATTTTATGTTATTCCAATTGGTATAACATAAACAAAAAGTAGTTTAATAAAATAAAATTTTTATTGTAAGACACTAAATCCTTGCGTCTTGCACAGTAAAGGGTACCTGGAGTGACAGGGTTAAAGTTGCAGATAAACAGAAAAGGAACTATCTAGAAGTTATGGGAACATTAGATTGAATAATATTGACACATGAATTCCCTCTGATGGCAAATATGGCAAAAAATTAAATTTTCTTGGTACATTGAAATATCAAATAAATTAATATATACAGTATTTATAAGCATACATGTAACACTGTAACTCTAAAAATTAAGAAAATACAGGTATGTGTATATTATATATGTACATATAAATATATACACACTTGAAACTATATTAGACTTTCTTATTAAATTTAGCAAGCCAGTTAAAACTTAATTGCCATCCTTGGTCTAGAAGAACTGAAAAGATTATATAGACATCTAGTTTTGCAGAATAGAGGAAATAAACCACAAGAAAATAGATGTTTCTTGAAATGACATACTGAAGAACTGCAGAAAACATAGGGAATAACACCTCCTCTCAATAGATGTTAGTAAAAGTGAAATGTTATAGATGTAGGAATCCCTGTCATTACAGTCAAGACTAAGGAATAAACAACTGTTAAGACACTCAGGAAACAATACCCTAAGGATGAATCTTTGAGCTCAACCAGATTTAAAGGAACAATAAAGGGCTAATTAAACATCAGTTCATGGGTTTATTGATGGGAAGACTTGCAGTTTGTGAATAAACTAGTTCTACAATAGTTTGACCCAATTTGGTAATGAAAGTTAGGATTAAAAAAGATGAATTTATGCAAACAGCAGGTGCTTATAAAGTTACAGAAAGTGAAAAATTCGAAGCTACCCTTTCTTTAGGAAACTTTTCTACACTACTCTTAACAGATTAGTGGAATTGACACATATGGTTGTAATGCCTCCACAGCATTATATCATGTCTCCAACCTTAGACCAGTAGACCACTCCTGTTCACTAAAAGAGGGTAAATTAGATAAAATCATGAAAAAATCAGAATATACTTGAAAAAAGAATGAAATAATTCACAAAACAAAACAACAGATAGTGACATTTTAAAGTTGACTTTGGTCAGATGATTATAGACTCATTTCAAAAGTGTGCTCTTCACAGGTTAATCCAAGTTTGAATTGTTCTCAACAATAGTTTGTTCAACAACAGAGAAGAGAATAGCATCAACCAATGCACAACATCTACAATGAAGCATAGTGGATGATCAGTATAAGTTTGTGGCTACTTTTCAACCAAAGTTATTGGTGATCTACACAAAAGTGATGGCATCCTGAATCATGACTTATTTAGTGGGGATTCATCTTTCACTTTCACCAAAACAATGATCCTAAGCATACAGCAAATGTGGTGGAATGATATCTTGATCATAAAATCATGGTTTGGCCTGCACAATGCTCTGATATGATAATCCCTGACGCTGATGGAAGTATGTAAAAATTGAGAAAGTCTAAAAGTGTATTGTGGAAACTAATAAAGAATGTTTGGAACAATTTAAGTGCATTGTACAACTTATTCAATCTTATTTTGAATTTTTATGTGATAATGTTTTGTACTTCTCAATACATTCACCACACATTTGCCATTACTTGTCATTTCTAACGAACCCCTGGTTTAGATGTTTGTGATGGGCACAGCACAGGTAGTCCACTGTAGTTTTTAGCATGTTTGTTACTCCTGCATATGTATTTCTTGTGTGTTTCCATAATACTTTCATTGCTGTGTGTGTGTGTGTATATATATATATATATATATATATATA
>NW_013666690.1:303671-305073 GCF_000517525.1 Limulus polyphemus
TGGGACAACAAGGTAATGAGTAATTGAACTGCAGTCAGAGAGAATATTGTTAAGCACGTGAGAAGTTCGTTAAAAATTATAGCGTTTGTTACAGAGTGACTGTTGAAGTTGAGTGTATCGTAAAGTTGTATTCGGAAAGAATAAACCAGTTTTATTTGAGAAAGGACTTGTGTCGCTAAAGTTTCGTCGGAACGAATTTACGGAAAATCAATTAACGAACGGAGATGTAACAAATTGGTGTCAGAGAGTGGGACAGATAAAAAAAAAAAAATGGAAACGAGAAGCGGCAAATCAAACTACAGCCTAGCAGACTTGATGGCAGCAATACAAGAACAGAAAAAGAAACAAGAGGAACGAGAAAAGAAACAAGATGAACGAGAAGAGAAATTACAACAGTTGTTAGAGGAAAAAGAAAAGAAACAAGAAGAGAGACAACAGCAGTTGCAAGAAAACCTGCAACAGTGGCAGCTCGAACAACAAAATAAACAAGAAGAGAGATTACAGCAGTTGTTAGAGGAAAAAAAAGAAACAAGAAGAAAAATTACAGCAGTGGCAAGAAAACCTACAACAATGGCAGCTCAAACAGCAAAATAAACAAAAGAGATTACAGCAGTTGTTGGAGGTAAAAGAAAAGAAACAAGAAGAGAGACTACTGCAGTGGCAACTGGAACAAGAATGGAAACAAGAAGTACAAAAGGAAAACATTAGTAAATTTAAAAGCGAATTAGATACATTAAAGGATGATTTATTGTTTTTTTACACAAGGAGGATACATTAACCATCGACTTAACCCAACTGCACCACCCGATTTCCTCAAGTTGTTGCTGAGGGATCAGTTCGTAGATGCCTTGGACAGTCCACAACTTAAGATACAAGTAAAGCAAGCACACCCCTCTACCATGCAGGATGCAATGGCCAGAGCTCTCGAATTTGAATCCTACATTAAGTCCAGCACAGAGGTACCGAGGTTGGTACAGTCATCTGGATTCAAGGCCAGAAAAGCTTTCAGAGAAGTTTGAGGGACTTTGCTGGTATTGTAACAAACCTGGGCACAAGAGAGCTCAATGCTGGCAACTTCAACACAGGGGAGATGCCACAGCAGGAAAGGCTGGTATCCAGAAAGGTTGTTGGAACTGTGGAAAGCACGGACATTTGAGGAGCCAGTGTAGGAAGAATATTACCAACAAGTCGGCCTCAAGAAGACCAGTAGTGGTTGGTGTTGAGTGACGCCCACCAACCCCCATCATGAAAGTACCAACAGCTAGGTGTAAAATGCCAAGCACACACAGTGTCTATGTGACAGGAAAGCTGGATGGCCATAGGTGCAACTTTGTCATAGACTCTGCATTTCAGCAAACCCTTGTGAGCGTCAAGGTGTTAAATCATGAAGGAGTACCAGAAG
>NW_013666690.1:305973-317978 GCF_000517525.1 Limulus polyphemus
GCCACCATTGAAGAAGAAACTCTATTCAGTTTTGAGAAGGGAAACGGTGAAGCTCTTGATGAAGTTACTACCACTGATGTGACTGTTACCGATGATAGGACATTTCCTGATGAAACAGATGGACCCCACATGAAGCAGAAGCCAATGAGATGGAGACCAGTACGGTAGAAGATACGTCCCGTAAAATTAAGAGACTTTGCTGAATTGTAATTTTGTGTTTGTAATTCTGTACATTTAATTAAGTTATTGTTTTATTGTAAGTGGCTATTGTTCAGGACGAACAATACTAAGGAGGGGGGCAGCGTTGAGTAAGCGAGGTCACGTGACTAGTATCACGCCACGTTTTCTAGAAATATCCTGTTCCTTCAAGAATGCCCTAGCATTTACTAGATATGTGTTAGTCGTGTATATATAAGATGTTCACAACGTGACAGGACAACAAGGTAATGAGTAATTGAACTGCAGTCAGAGAGAATATTGTTAAGCACGTGAGAAGTTCGTTGAGAATTATAGCGTTTGTTACAGAGTGACTGTTGAAGTTGAGTGTATCATAAAGTTGTATTCGGAAAGAATAAACCAGTTTTATTTACGAAAGGACTTGTGTCGCTAAAGTTTCGTCGGAACGAATTTACGGAAAATCAATTAACGAACAGAGAAGTAACAATATTTAAAACTTCTTCTCACTTATCACACTTGGAAATTCTTAGTTAATTCAGTGACACTTTGTTAACTTTTTGGGTTTATTATTTTAACAGAGATTATTGTAAGTATGAAAAATGTAATGATTCATTCATTAAAGATATATCTTACAGTATATATACAGGTTTCCACTATTGCAGGACTGTAGTCTAATCCAGGACAATGCTCTTTTATGAAATTAGAAATAATCTCTAAATCCCATTTTTTGGAATTCCAGTCCCTTTGATCAGCATCACATTCTTCACTGTCATGGAGACAAATCTAGAAAATATTATAACTAAACTGTAATACATAGAGGCATGCATAAGTTTCTTTTTAATAATTACAACTATATATATATATATATATATATATATATTAAATACTGTATTTACTAGGCAGAGTTGTAAAATACCTATTATTATCCTATCTACATATATATATATATATATATAACATATAGTTTATATATTTCTGTTTTGAACTTTAAGTTTCAAGTAGTTGAAGTGTACGAGTAGCTAAGATACTGGTAATTACAGATCCCAAATACTCCTTTCAGACCATCCCCCGATGTTTCAACAGTAAGTTTACTACCTTACAACACTAAAATCCAGGATTCAATTCTAGCCAAAAACTTGCCAAGGATATTTATAAATAAACGTTACGAATATTTGAATGTGAAAATGTTTGAGAGAAATTTAATTTTTATTATTCATAGTGTTTTAAACCTTTTGGCCATCAATTGTATATTACAGCAAAATTTTCAGTAATACATAATTTTTATTTATTCCAAGTATAAAGACAGTTGAGATAATGCACAACTAATTGACATTAAGCAATCTTCTCCTTGATGTAATATCACAAAACATGAAACTTTTCTCCAAATATAAAGATTTAATAAAATGGACAAAGTGTTATTATACCAATAAAACAAACCTTAGCCAGGCCTGGATATTCCAGTGATGGCAATCCATAGACATGGTTTAAACTGTGGTAGTTGTAATCAATAAAACAAGGAAATCCTTTATGAGCTGAATACTGTCCTCTGTAGGCCTCTTTTTCTCTCCAATAGCAAGTACTGATTCTTAGAGGCTAGTTAGAAGAAAAACAAATAGTCATGTGTATTCAAACAACTCAATATTACTTGGTGTCATAAGAAAAAAAAACTCAAAGAAAATTTTCTTCATTTTGAAATTTATTAACCATTTTTGTATTTTCTGATATTGTTTCAAATAATAGTACTAACAATTCACAATTTAATGTTAATATATTTCGGTACAAAACTTGAATTGTTTTTTACACACACACACATATATACCGACATAGAGAGAGAGAGAGGAAGATATAGTAGTGAAATAACTTACTTACAATGTACTGAAAAAAAAGTTATTAATACTACCCTACACTTGTTGACATTGGATGTTAACAACTATGGAAGCTTTTTCCTAGAATATATCAACAATTAGATCTATGGGTGACTTTTAGACCAGAAAGTAGACTACAGTTGTTGTTTTTTCAGACTTAAAGCCATAATATCATCTTTAATAATGTTGTTTATGAATTTAAATATCCTATAATCACTTCTAGTTATAGAGTCTGCCACTAGATGGCTAAAAATACATGTAAAAGAATATACACATCTGTTAAGAACAAGTCCAGTATAAAAGATTATACTATTTGACATTGCGAGATAGTAATAAATTAATCAGGTTTGAAGATTCTATCTAAATGTGGTGATGGGAATAGTCTATGTATAAAATAGAAATTTGTTAATCTATATGGTAAGGTCTCAAGAGAATTAAACTAGTTCAGTAATTGGTTTGCTATTGAAACTTTATTTTGACTTATTGTTAAGAGTTTAACAAAAGAACCAAACCAATAAAATGTCCTTTTTTTTCCTTTACTTGATAATGGACTCTGTAGTTTAAATGCATAATCTAATATTTTTGTTTTTTAAGACATGAAGATTTTGAACTTTAGTTTTGGTTTTTATTGTATACTGGGGAGAGGCATCAATTTTGATATTTATTTTGCAATAAAAATTTGTCTGATTTCATTATTTTATGGTATTAAATTATCAGTATGATGTATTCTAATAGTTTTGATGTCACTTTTATTCTAAATGTGATAGACTGAAAAATTACTAAAATATAATTTTTTTTTCTCTTATATTAGTATTATATGTGGTTTTATATATACCTGCTCAAATTAGCTACCTTTAATCTTATTGCAAAACACGAAAATTACATTCAGGGTTCCCATTCCTGCTTAAAACTTGAATGATTGAATTGTAAATGAGAGGGGCAATATGTTAACAGTTTGTAAAAGTCTTAATAATGAACTGTGATTTCAGTGTTAAAAAGTATTTTTCCCCATATAATGGTTTTATAACATCTTGTGTTATAAGATTTATTACTTTTTAAGATTTACTAAACTTGTTTGTTGTTAAGCTCACAACTACACAATTACAGTAGAACCTTGATTAATGGGCACTGCACCATTAAGGGCAGACCTTTCCAATCTCTCCAGTTGTTTTTTTTTTTATTATTTGTAACCAAAATAAATCTTGCAGTAATGGGCACCTTGATATTCTGGATTAAGGGCAGTGTCTTTAGTCTCATTCTCTATACGGACAATCGATAAATCGGGCAGCTATCTTTGTATGCCTGTACAGTATACCGCTAAATTCCAAACATCCTAAAAGGATAACCAATACTTAAATACTTGCAATGTTTATTGGATCAGCTCCAAACTATATACTGTAATAAACATTTTCACAGATTCAAAATGCAATCTTATTACTCTAGGGAATTCTTGTTGTAAACACTATGGAACACATAAGCTGATAAATTCCACATTACAATCTCGGTGCAGGGGTCAAGTTGGCTTATTTCTGCGTGTGTTCTTTGTTGCTCTTGAGAGTATCATATTATAATGTCACGTAAACAGTCTAATGACACAAGCGGTGATTTGTTGCTTTATTTTCGTTGAAAATACAATAAACACAGAAAATAAATGTCAAATGTTTAGCAAACTCTGAAAAGAAGTACTTTGAAACTCTGTGACCAATAATAAAGAAAAAAGGTCACAGCTAATCCACCCCCAAGACCTCCTGTTGACAACGTTCCATATCATGGCAGTGTGCAACTCACAAACACCGATGTCCCGCATACACCAAAGAAAATGGGAGGCCTTAAAATTCAGAAATTTAGTATGGTCAATACAAAATACAGATTTGTGTGGCTCATTTTTTATATTAAGGGCACCTTGCTATAGGGGGCATTTGTACACAACTGGAATGTCAAGGTTCTACTGTAGCTATCTGTACTGTACTCACCAGGGATATCAAAACTCCGTTTTAAGCATTATCAATCCTTCAGATTTAAATCTGAGCCATTGGTTGGGGGAGCAAGATTTCCTAAAATATCATTCTTATTTTTTTATTACGTAAGATTTTAGGCAGTCCGGTAACAAGATGATTTTTTAAAAAAGTGGTATAAAAGCACATAGTTATAACATCCTAGCAACAGAACTACATAATCCAAAGCTCACATTAATCTTATTGCAAAATGTCAATTCTATCATCAAGAAGCAACACTATTAGTGAAGACACAACTTCTAAGTAAACAGCAAGATAAGTCAGCAACATGCAGAAACCATTAAAAGGGTAGGGACTCATGGGGGGGGGGGGTATTCAGGGCTGGAGAAAGTGGTAAGACCAGTTAGGCCTTGGCCTGACTACTTTTTTCATGGCATATATAGCTACAACTTCTGTACAACTTGCTTCTTTTAATTCAATACATTATGTTGAGTGTATGCAGTATTTGTAGTTAAAATGACATTAAATTTTCAAAAAGTTTCTGAGAGGCATGCCCCAGACCCCCCTCAAAATGGCATGATTTGCATGCTGGTAGTGTGCATCACATTATTTGATTGTGGCAATAGCTTGACCATTCCATTTTCTAGCTACAGCAATGGGTTTACTTCTGTTTTATATAAGGTAAAATAATAAAAAATGCAGATCCTCTTTTATTCAATTGTTCTTATAAACAATTCTAAAACTAAATTGTGAATTTTTGCATATTAACACTTGCAACTCTACGTATTCTATTAATTTTAAAGCTAAAATATTTTTCTATCTAATAATTTCCAGCAAGGAAAGTGTGAAATTGGGCATATCTTTTTGTAGTTGTTCACATTCTATGCAACTGTGAAAAATGGCATTTTGGAGGCATAAGGGCAGGGACTTGAGCCCACCCAACCACTCCCTATGCACATCACTGAGAGAAGCACTGACTCATTGACTCACCTTTAGTGGAAGCGCCAATTCCAAGTGATGAAGAACTTTATTTGTCCAGGAACCAGCACATACAACTACAGAACTGGCTCGAAATGACCCTTTGTTTGTGACAACAGTAGCTATTGCACCTGGCCAAATGTTGACTACAGGACTAGAGTCAAGAAGGATTCCTCCAGCTTGTTTGAATAGTGTCTGACAGACAATAAAGAGCACCAAAAATGTAGATGTTACATAATAATCAATGGTCATTGTTAAAATGTAAATCAAAATAAATACTTCTTTGATCTTAGCTTTTAACTTTCATGTAATGAACATGACTTGTATCAAGCAAGTTATTCTAGTGGTGTTTGTAGAAGACTTATTAAGAATAGGTTGTAATGCCAGATAAAACTATTTGCAGCTCATGAAAAAAGGTTACTAAAGCATTCTCAAATAACCAATGGAATCTAAAGTGTTTAAGTTGAGCTTGTGGAACAGAGTTGTTTAAAATATATTGTAATATAATGTACAACATTTAAATTAATTTAAATATTTCATCACATGATCATACTAAAATATTCTAATGTTGGTTTATACTTTTTTTTGACATTCTATTCTTCAAATATTTATGGAAAAATAATTTCCAAGATAGCAATACCTGGTTGAATTAAATTCAAGCTTTAGTTCTTTAGTTTTTTTGCTGAGTGTATCCACAGTTAATTATTCTTTTGTCTGGAACAGAAATCCTAAAAGTGAAGAGATGTGTCACGAGAAAGAAGTTTTGCACTCATAAGTGCAAAATCAGTGGAACAACTTGAAATTATACCTTTTTCAAACAGGTTTCCATGATATGCATTCTCAGGTTCTTATCTACATGCATACTGTGGTAAAATGTAATAACAATTATATGAGTCAGGCTTTCTTAAGTGTCAATTTTTCAACTGGAAAAATGTTGAAAAAATATTTTTTATAAATATGATTTATACAGTTTTTAAAAATATAACTACTGAAAACCTTGTGCCAAAAATATAGCACTTGGGCTACATTCTGTCATATTTTTTCCACCTTGATGAAGATGACTACTGATTTCCACATGTGTTCTCCTTTACCAGATTATATTTAACCTAGAATAAAAAGGCAAAAAGCAAACAAATTGTAAGAAGGTTTTCTCTTCTGCTGCCTTTTTTTTTGTGATAATATTTCAGCTGCCGACTTTGTTTACCATCCATTCTCACAATACAAATATGAAACCCATCACCAAAATGCTTATCGCTTCTGTAATATTAGCAAAGACAGGTGTAGAAATTAATGTGATTTCCTTTATATTTCTATAGTAAATCCAGCTATAGCAGGCTAATAAGAATAGTTATTTTGTATCAGACTACTTCCACAGATCATAAATGTAAGTTTTATTATAATGTGTCATTATACTTAGAAGTGCAAAGCATATATATATGAAGTTGAATTCAAATTGTGATATCCTTTAGTTACCCATTCTGTGAACTCCTTTACATACATCTCACCACGTTCACAATTATCTGTTTTTATAAACAGACCCCTAATTATCACTCAGAGTTAGCTTTGTAATTTATCAGTCATTTAAATCTAAAATTACCACCACTCATACTATTTGAATATTGGTTATACAGTTAAAAAGAGATATACACCTTAATGTAATCCTCTGTGTGTGTGTCTATATATACACACCCCTTTGAAGCAAACCTCAAGTCATCTTGAATTCCCTTAATGAGAAGTTTGAAAATTATATCATTATCTGAAAGTTCATCTTGGTCTATGATGGTGGTTGGAGTTGACTTTATTTCAAGCTTAGTGGTATACTGCAATTCTGGCTATTAAGTCTTCAGCTCTGACTCATAATAACATCTGATCATCACTATGCCTTTCTGCTTCAATTTATGAAGTTTTATATCCTGTTTGTGGGTCTTTTTTAACCCTTTCATGTCAAGTTTGTGTAATTTGCAGAAATCGAGTCACGAATTTCAATTACACAATACATAACTCTGAGAATTCTTAATGTATCTTCTCAAAGACTGCCAAGATTTTGTTAAAGATCATAAGTATCTTGTACACAAAGAATGATATAAATATAATTAAGTGTTTTTACTAAAAGTATGTTATTTACTTATTGTAGTTACCTGCACTAACAAATCGAGTGCAAGGTGATTTTTATTTTAAATATAAAAATACTTTTCATCTTATTATAGTTTTCATACTTCATTTGCATAATCTCTAGAACCTTCTTAAAAATCCAAGTTTTTAAGGTAAATGTTTATATATATATATATATATATATATATTTTTTTACCATATCACTAACTAGCTGTTATCTTCAACATACAAAGAAATAATTCAAATTAAGAAAGGGAAAAAAAACATACCTTTTAATTTTTGGTAGAATATGTTTAAAGATTTTCCTTTTGTTAAATTTGTAATTTCAAGTCTTTTTCTTTTCACATATAATTAATGTTTTATTTTCCTTTCTTGTCCTTTACCACTTATTATTCATCTTGACACAAGTCAAAGGTGCCCTTGAGGCATACTACAGTGTCTCTGGCAGACATGCACAACCCTTCAGCAAAATATGATGTATATTTAAAAAATGTTTAAGCCTTTCAGTTATGCATTTTAAAACTGAACTAATACATAATTAACTAAAATATAAAAGTAAGACCTAAATACAATTTAAACTGTATCTCTAACTATAACATATTTAGGTAAGAAACAACTGTAAATACTATACGTGATCAAGTAGCCATCAATACTACAATCAGTTACATGTACTTCATAATGACAACTGTGTGCCAATTTCAAAATAACTATTGTTAGGTAATAGTGTAAAATGAGCTTTTACTAATGACTATACACATACATATGTAACCTCCAAATGTAGTTTATAAAGCTCAAATAAATCTGCTGAACGCGGGCATGGTACCTGTCAGGGGTAAAAAACATTTATTACTTGTTTCAACTGCATTCATTCAGAGAACTTTGAAATGTATGATTCAGAAGACTATGTAAGCATCTTAGAGTCCAGACATACATCTATGCAACTACCATTGTATTATTGAAGATACAGAGTGCCAAAGTAGAGAATTTTCATAGCTTGTTGGTCATGTGACAATACATCTGAAGTTATGTAGTTTTTTTAAAAGTTTCTTTTAAAATAAAAAAACTTATAACTTGGATAACATAAAACTTCAAACAATAACATACATTATAATGTTAATTTAATTCACACACAGTGATAGTAAAGAGGTTAATTAAATTTAAGGTAACACTGACATGAGCAGGAAATCATTTTAAGGAGCACTCATTATGAAAGGGTTAACTCTTTCTGCACGGGTACACTTTATTGCACATGACACAAGGTTTTAGTGTCTTACATTAAAAATTTTATTAAACTACTTTTTGTTTATGTTATACCAATTAGAATAGCATAAAATCTTAGCTAATAATCCATATTTTAATAGTATACAACTTAAGTTTTTAATTCTAAAAAGAAAAATATTTTTAAAACTCCTGAATTTCCCCTAGTGTAACACACATGACAAATTTTGTCTTAGCATGTCATCATCCTATATTATCCACCACTCCTCGAAAATGTACAAAATTAAACGTAAAATGGTCTCTATAAAATCGTTATTGCTCAAACAGACCATAATTGTTATGGCCTTCTATTTTGTTTTGTTACAGAGCTATCAAAGAGAAAATCGCACCCCTCCTGTCACATCCTCTCTTTCACAATTGGTTGATAGTTCTATCTTATGTTTCATTATAAATTATTTATAACCAATAGAAAGTCAAGGTTTTCATATAAAAAATCAAGCTTAACTTAATCAAGGGCAAAAAAAAAAAAGAAGATTGTATAAGTACTTTATTTCTTGCTTTTCATATTTATTCCTTATTTATTATTATAAAAGTAACTAAAATTAAAAGTATGGGTCTTTTTAAGTTATTTAAGACTAGAATAGGTAAAATAAGTAATAGTAATAATATAATCAAAATTGTTCACGAAGCATGCACGTGAGCAGCTCGTGGGTAATGTAATAGATATCATAACATGAGCTGCACGTTTCCCATGTGATTTACAACTTATAATGGCACAGACAGCAGTTAGACACGGTTCATAGGGCAATAAAACAATAGAATTTAATTATAAATAGATGTATAATGTTACGAACTTAGAGCTACTTAGGATAAACGAATGTAGTTTCAGGGTACAATTTGAAGTCATTCTTGAAAGAAAAAAGGGTACTTTAGGTTTATTTTATTTTTTTTTGGTGGTTACTAGGTCGGTCGAGTTGACTGATCCGGTTTTGAGATTAGGGTAGAGAAAATAACACGTAAACTACAAGGATTTAGTGAAAAAAAAACGTTTGAAATGCATTTAGGAGGTTTTAGGAATTACACAAAAGAAGTTTGAGATTTTTGAAATGGCGAAAAGTATTTTTAATTTTAACATGGAAATTTCTTTGCACACGAACTATTCAAAACAAATACTCAATATATTCATGGACAAATCTTTATTTTATTTTATTAAAAGTACTTCACTAAGAAATATGACTTTTTGTATGTGAAAGACTTGTAATATTAACTGAAAGACTGCCAAATTTTGTGAAGATATACCCAATATATAGAGAGTTCTAAGTATTAAATTGATGTCAACTTTAAACGAGAACAGAAGGTCACGTGACTCGGTCAAATCGACTGACCCCGTGTCAAAAGATTTAAAAAGAAAATACATGTTCGCCAATCAAAATATGGTCCTAATGTTTTATTTGTCCTGCTAGAACAAGGAGAATCACTTTCAAAACTAAAGGAAATTTTGGAGGAATAATGCATTTTGCTTCATTTCAAGTAAATTTTCCATTAACGTATGCAATAAGTTGGACTTGCTTGCATATTTATGAAAGCACTTTCTGTAGTAGTATATATAT
Source organism: Limulus polyphemus (assembly GCF_000517525.1). Taxonomy (NCBI): domain Eukaryota; kingdom Metazoa; phylum Arthropoda; class Merostomata; order Xiphosura; family Limulidae; genus Limulus; species Limulus polyphemus. Next base: position 315,889 of record NW_013666690.1, read on the forward strand.
TTTTCTATCAGGTTACCAGCAATGGTCAGAGCAAATGATCATATTTCTCTTCAAGCATTTTGAATACATCATAGTTTTGATAGTTGAAAAGAAAAAAAAACATTTTAGTTATCCTTTGACGTAAATGTCTGACCACCTGATAATTCCACAACATAATTTTTCTTAATAACTAGCTTTAAAATGAGCTATGTCGTGATTGGGTGAATTTCGGGATGCAACAAACTTTTTCAGAAATACTGCTCATTTATCCCCCTCAAATAAATCCAGAGTAATACTCACATCTACAAAGTAAGGTCTATGATTACAAAAGAGATCCCTCTGACCCCAAAAATCCACTACTAATGAAGATGGACATATCTCATGTTACACTTACAGCTAACAAGATAAGAAATAGGTATTCGAAGTTGATGAAGTTCACAAGTTTTTAGCCACACCTCAAAATAAGTGGCTGTTTTCATGATCAATAAAAAAAAATATTCATTACCTACACAATTTGAGTTTAAAAAGCTGATTGTATCTACATTTTTTCAAACAAACACCATATCTCATTACTTTGTGTTTCAAACAGCAAGATCTGTTTTCCTTGACATCATTCATATTTTTTTTTTATCTCTCATATAAATGTTTCGTGATATTTACACTAGCAGAAGATATCCATTAAGAAAGTAAAAATTATATAACGACAGTTAGATGATGTTCTCATTCCTTGATTCTTTTGTTATCAAATCCCTATTAACCTCATTAGATGCTAATTGCATACACTGCTTTGTGGAAGATAACAGCTGAGTAATTTAAATCATTAAGTACTTGTATCTTTAAATTCAAAGCCAAAAGTCTGTAATAATAATAATAAATAAAAAGTGGAAATGTTCCCCATTTAAAGATCTTATTATCCCCTTTTCAGGAATATATCATAAAACAAAGTAGCCCATGTGAATTGTCGGACAGTTTTCAATTACCATACAAAAACTATGGCAATCTAGCCACTCAACTTTGGATGATGGCTGGTAACACACATACATACATAACTGATCATCTTTATAGTAAGAAGCAGCATTACTAGATTGTAAGTGACTATTTAGTAAGTTTTCCATGATAATGAAAACTGTTTTCACAAAACCTCTTGCATTTATTTTCCAAGACATTTTATGTACCTTATATAAACAACAGTAAAGTTTCTCTCTTCCCCAAAGAAAATTATTGCAATACATACTTATTTCCCATGATACAAGTTTTTTGTTCCCTCCTTTTTTTTTCATCTAATCCTATTTCATGCACACATTTGTGATATTTGTACAGACAATACATCTACAAAATTACAATATAATATGAATGTCAGAAAGTATGAGATTTCATTAAGAACAATTATTACATACTGGTAAAGTAAATTTAACATCTTTCCTTATATTAATCAGATTTTTTTTCTCTTGTAACATAGTTATAAAAAAGCTAAACAAAGGTCCAAACTAATTTTAAAACTTTTACATAGTTTTAATAATTGAACATAAGTGATCATATCTAACACAATATGTCAATGTTTTCATTTAGATGACAATATATATTTTTTTAATTTAAATTTGGATGCTATACACTTTCAAATTCCATTACATTGAGTCACTGAAGGTTAAATGCAGTTCCCATGGTAACTAGGTTATATTTTAGTGTTAAATTATGCTTGTTTCTATGTTGGCAAATGTTCTAAATGTATTTTACCTTCATTGAACCAGAACCCACAAATGACCCAAGAATTGCACCATTCTTTCTAGGCAACTAAGAATAATAATCTAAGAGTAAATTCGATGATGAGGAACCCACTTTGAGACTAATAATGGCTGGAGATGGCTTGAATGGGTAATGAAGAAAAATTTTAATATAACAGCAAATGTACAACGTTTCGACAAGGTTTTGTCATCATCAGGTACTATTTTTTCTTTTTTTTTTTTTTTGTAGCGGCACTGTCTTAGGAAGGAAATATCGTTTCTCTTTTTGATGATTTTTATATTCAAGTTACGTAGTTTGAAGATAGTTTCACGATATGATTGGCTTATGGTAGTGGATTGGTGAGAGAACATACTTAAAAAGTTATACAT
>NW_013666690.1:318533-329062 GCF_000517525.1 Limulus polyphemus
CCCATGTTACCTATCTATCATGCAAAGTAATATTCTTTTTAAGATTAGAAATACTTTTATGCATCAAAAAAATATTGAAATTTCACATGAAAAATCTTTATAATGTTCAGATACTTGTCAAATGTTTCTGAAGAAAAACTTCATATTGTATCTGTTATCTTCAGTCATTAATCTCTGTACGGGTTCAGTAGATTTGACAAATCTCCTAACCACCATAAAAAATTAGGAAATAAATATAAATTATGCCCCTTTTATTCTAGAATGAACAGAAATTATAACAAAAACACCAATGTTTACACTGAATAGCACAAATTTCATAACATTATACATTTACATATATATATATATATATATATTATATTGATCTTTCAGCCATGCCTGGATAACAATACAGAAGTTACAATGATGCAGCTCATGTGCACTCATGTTACTGTATCAAATAACATAAAACTAACCTTTGGTCTGTACAAAGTAACTTGTCTTGGCTGTGTTTTAGGTTTTATATATAATTTTTTTTTTTTTAAATATACGCACGCACACACAAACACTTTTTTTAGGTTTTATTACCAAATAATCATAAATTACTATATCAATACCAAAGAATTCCAATAAGTAACTAAGCTGCATTTCAGTCTAAAAAAATATGAAATTTTGAGCAGACTACTGAAATACTGATTCAAAAGAAAGAAATTGCACCAAGCCCATTAAAATGGCTGAGAAAACTACTAGAGGGACATTTTGAGCTTCCAATTGATTATTCATATCATATATAAAAGTAAGTGAACATAAGGGAGTGTTTCAAAAAATGGAAAGAGGTGGGTGGGGTGACACTATATTTGGTTTATTATGTGAGCAATGTCTTAGCAAATTGAAAAGACAAGAGGCTCTTATTTTACATTCTAGGTTGCCAATATCGGTAATTTGAGTTTCTAATTCGTATAAAACTATAGACTTAGTATTTTGACTTCACAAACATCTAATTTGAACCAGTGAGTAATATATAGTACTAAAATCTGAATTATAATTACAGTTTGATACAAAAGTTATTGACATAAATTCTTGAAATAGCAGTTCAATAAAATTTTGAATGCAAGTTAACAAATCAGATGACATGGCCTTTCACCTGTGACTCATCTCGAAAGGGTTAATACCAAAACTGATCTATCAAAATCTAAAATACAAAAGCTTAAAATCAATAAAGCTTTCCTACTAAAAATGGGCAGTAGAAATTTTTGATCATGCATATAGCCATCTTTAGGTTTTGCAGCTATATGTGTGGTCAGAATGCTGTACTATCCTTTTTCATACAGTTTTTACCCACTTTAAGCTATTTTTTTTTTAATAATTTACTTTTATGTTATGATCCTCTCCAGTATTATAAAAATTCATCTAGTAACCAGGGGTTCAATAAATTTCAAATGGATTTATGGGATGGAAAATAAACGTGCTTCACAATTTGTAGATGAATGTATAAGACCCCTTACAACAGAAGAAAAAAACAAAGACATTTAAATATTTATATAGTAATCCAAAGATTTATATGAACTACATTACTCATGATTTATTTGATTTTAATTGAAAAATGTTTTGGCACTTACCTGCACTGCACGCAGTGCTCTGTCAGCTAAGATAACACCTCCACTTTTATCAAAGAAAACACTATGATTGTTTTGATATTTCAGCATTGGAAATTTTCTCTCAAAGGTTTGAGATTCAAGTACTTCAGTGTCTTCTGGTTTTATCTTCAGCATATTATCCAGAGCCAATTCCGCTTCATGGCAGGGAGGTCTACTTATACATAACAATCCGGTGTTTCTTAAAGAAAGATTTAGAATATATGAATAACGATCAAAATCTCAAGACACGAGTGTTCTATTTTAAAATGATTTTTGAATATGAAAATCAACAAGTCATGAGACAAATAAAGCAATTTAAAGTCACAGTAGAATGGAATGTCTCAGAAGTTATAATTTTCCTATACTGAAATTGTATTTCTGATAGGTAATTCCCTCTGCTAACAAGATTAGTTATTCACATTCAGTGCTGCCCTCTATATGCAAACTTTTTTGAATACATGTCATAAGTCTTCTGCTTCCCCCTATTGGAATCTAGTCATTCCAACATGTCTCTCATGCAAATCATCGTGCATCACTTCTCTACCAATGGAGTGTGACATAGTTACGTGATGCATGTGACTCCCTCTATACTCTTCCACCAAACTATCTCTTCGAGTTTGGCAGAAGATGGAAGCACCGGTTCACAGTGGAGAGAAAGGGTGGGAAGTGTGAGTGGAGGAAATTACCTTTCAGAAATACATTTTTAGTATAGGAAAATTATAACTTCCGATCAGGTCATTCCCTCTTCTCACAAGATTAGCTAGAATCCCACAATGAATAGGAGGGACCGGTGTGAGGGAATGACAGAAGCACCCTTTGAAAACATTCAAAGGAAAACCCTGGAAATGAGAGAGTCAGACCTGAGGATCTGAAGAGGGAAACCATACCACTTCTGAACCAAGTACACTCTTTGCCATTGCAAAAATACACATACGAGATAGGGATGGAATGATAGAGGAGCACATCCAAGTGGGAAAGAACTCAGGCTAGATAGTGTGCCGATCCATATGATATGGAAGTCAATTCCACCGATAAAAGTGGGTAAACAGTGAAGTCGCCCCGAGATGTAGAGTGGGTAGGGTGCAATGGACTGTATGGGTACGTCCACAGAAGCAACCTTTGAAAGCATCTGAAGGAAAATCCTGGGAATGTGAGAGAGAGAGAGAGTCAGACCCAAGAATCTGATGAGGGGTACCGCACCACTTCTGAAACAGGTAACCTCTTTCTTCCCCCATACATAAAATACATACTCAGGCAGAATAGTATGCTGAACCATATGATATGGAAGTCAATCCCACTGTATAAAAGTGAATAAACAATAAATGTGCCCCCAAATTGTAGAGTGGGTAGGGTGCAACAGACTGTACGGGTATGTCAACTACGTCCAAAACCCTCATTGCTGAGAGCTGATATCCACATGGGGATAGAATGAGGATCATACCATCTTCACCTCAAGTTCGAGAGGTTGGAGGGAATCAATAACCACTCCAATACCCGAACATGGCACATATAGTAGCATTTGATAGATTGATCCGAGAACCCTACAACCAGTATCGAAAAGATGTATTGTAAGAAAACTCAACTCCCTTGATCGGAAAAGAACCAGAACCATTCTAAAGCCAGAATATCCTCGAATAAGATATATCAAGGGATAGCAAAGGAAGAGACCTAAAACAGTCCACCTTCCTCAGCTGTGATGCACAAAACAAAGTTTGATCAAGGGAGTAATATAGACAACCATAAACATGTGTGAGGACTAGTGTGGGTTGGTTCACTCTAAATCAAACACCAGGCCACAGTGTACCAACATCCACGTGGAGGTTGGATGAAGGCTCCCAATTGAATGGGAGAACTGCATTTTTGATGGCTCAACACCAATGGTTATGTAAATGGTATCAGGAGGCCAGCAAGGTGATGGCTCAACTCCACTGGAGGCCATGTCTCATCTACATCAGCAGTACACCGCTGCCCTACTCTCGACTGAATTTTTTATAGCCATCTTTTTGTGGAACCCATTCAGGAGGGGTGCCTCCATGGTCAACCACCCCAGTAGCTTGGAACTAGAGTGTGGTAAGGACTTCCACACTCTACTAGAAGAAAGTAGGGTGAATACGTGGTGGAGATTCCAGAGGAACATCATCACCGGAGACAGTGCAATGGGTGACCATGAAATCCTATTTTGAAAAGCTGACCATAATGATTTATTCAATCAAGGCATGGCAAGAATGGGCAGCTATCCCCTTCTGCTTTACCCATGCAGTCCGGAACAGGTATGTTTATGAAGCAAAAAAATCACAAGGTTATTCACCTTCAAGTGATCTTGTGGAACACCCATCTCACCAGTGAGCACTGTGAAGCCATGGAAAAGCGAGCAATTCAACATGGCTGTACAGTGTGGATTTCAATTGAAGGATACCTGGTCAGGCACCACTCACTACGAAGCAGAATCCAAATAGTGAATAATAAAGCAAAGTTCCCTGAAAGGAAAGAAATAATGAATATAAACTTACCCTGTTAGAGTTGCATCAAAGTATGAAAAAACATTCACAGGTGGTAAACAAAGACAAGGAAGAAATCGTGATATGGTGTAAATAAGGGGAGAAGAATGTATTAGGTGTATTCCTTATGCCAGAATGTAGGGGTCCCCCCAATGGTTGACAAAGACGAGATACCAGAGATGTTGAATCTGATGAGAAGACACCTGGAACAAAGTCTGGGAGGAAGCCAATGGGATCAAAAGCCAAACACAATTTGTGAGAGTGAAAGTAGAAAGATCTCGACTTGAGGAAAACTGCCTAGAAATATAGAGGCAGAAGCAGGCACCACAGAAAGAAACCATACTAGCAACAGAAATATGAAGAGCACAGACCATACATAGAAGTCAATCCAGATCGGGACAAGAATAAAGATGAGAAATGAAAGGAAGGAAATTAGGCAAAAGGTGGAGTTACCTCCTCTAGTCACCAATGCCTTGGGTAGGAAGGAAAGATCTGGATAAAGGAGAAGAGAGGTGGTGGGAAAAATGTCAGAGAAACATCATGGGAAACAAATCCGACCTCCAATGTACACAGGCATAGAGGAGAAGGAATTGTGCTTGAAGGGAAGGTGAAACATGAAACACAAGGAAAGTGATACAAATGAAGGTAAAGATAGAGAATAAAAGATCACATTACTATCCCAAATTGGAATAGTTGGCAGTCAGGGAGGATGACTAATCTGTAAGGAACATACAAACATTGTAAGCATAGGTAAGGGAAAAACTCTACAGTATCGGGAAAAAAAATGAAAGTATGGGACAAGGCAGCCCAATAACCCAAGATCGAAGAGACCAAAGACCGAAGGTTGAAAAACCAGGAGAGAAACTCTGCCACCAGAGACACAGGGATTTGATCTGCAAAAAATCCCAGACTCATAGATTAACTGCAGAATACTTTCCATTTATGCCAATAAACACCCACCAAAGAAGAGCGAATGGAACAAGCTAAGAGAAAGCTACCTGCGAGTATAAACCGATCTTCCTGATAAGGACTGAAAATGAGCCAAGCATGAAGACGAACAATGTGAATGTCCAGATGGAGTACTAGCAGATGAAGTGGATGAAGAAGGACAGGAGACAAAGAAAGAGACAGTGGAGGCAAAAGTTGGAGCTGGAGAAGTCATCGAAACCACAGTTGAGCTGGTTATTAAGGAGCAATCAGAAGGACCTAATACAGAATAGTATGGATGAGTGAAATCACCCATGGAAGTAAGAGGATGGGGTGGGGGGGGATAAACATACAGGAACCTGTGGGACCAGTCCTGGCTGAAGGCATTAACAGCACTACCTAGTGGAGGAGGTACAGGATACCAAATAGAGATAATTGGCAGTTAAGAGATGTAGTAAAGGGATCTATGTGGGGAGAATCTCATGGAAGACAAAGCCACTGGAAAACACGAGAATCAAGAGACCATTTCGGTGGATAGAAAAATAAACTGTGATCTGAGTGAGAGCACCTGGAACATGACATGCAAGGATATGAATATTGTGTAAGGGGGGCCAAAAGAGCAGATCTAATATGTGAAAAGAGAAAAAGTGCAAACAGGTGCCACCCACAGGAGCAACACCCTCAAAAAAGGGACAAGAGATGAAAAGGAACAGACCATAAAACCCTATTAGTAATGGAAAGGAAAACAAACAGCAGTTTCACACCTGATACTAACTCAAAAGCAAAGAAGCCATGTAAGGAGGGAATGAACTGACGATGGCAAAAATCCCAACATGGAGGAGAGAAATAGGAGGTATCCCTCAACAAACCCAAAATGTAAACAAAACACCAAATATAAGGAAAAATGAAACATTAATGGTATGAGTGACAATAGGGGAAAAAAGAATGACAAATGCTGAAAGAAATCTGCCTAAGGTAAAATTGAATGCCTGTAGAAGGTAAGGCTTGTAAGAATCCAAACTCAAAAGAGACAACAGGAATAGCACAGAAAACATGATGATAATATTCTGCAAGATGTGTCTGAAAGTGTGTAGAGTAGGTCTAGTAGATACTGCAACAGAAGTATGGAAGGCATTCCATGATAAGGTCAGGGTGAACTGACAATTTCAGGATGTTGAAAAATGGGTTCAGCCATTAGATGGGGAAGGTGAGCAATACTGGAAGCAGATACAACTGACCAAGCTCCCAGGGACCAACACATGAATTAAAATTACTGGTACAAATGATAAATTGTACACAAAACGAAATTAATGGTAAGAAGTATAAAGTAGAAATTAAATGAAAGTAACTCTAAAAAGTATAAACTATAAAGAAAAACAAAATGAAACAGTGAACGTAGTGAAAAACTGGAAGAAAATGGTGTAGGAAATGCATCCCTTATGATGTTGAATTGAAGAACAATATGGAACTATGATACATATGAACCTGTCCATAAAACTACGGGAAACTAATAATCTAATTAATGGTAAGAAGGATAAACTATAAACTAAATGAAATTAATAGTAAAAAGGATAAAGTATAAACTAAATTAAATGAATGGTAATAATTATAAAGTAGAGATGAAACAAAAGTAACTGTAAAAGGATAAACTATAAAGAAGACAAAATGAATTAGTCAACATATTACAATGGGAAGAAAATGGTGTAGAGAATGAATACCATATGATCCAGTATTGAAGAAAAACTGGAACTTAAGTAGATATTAACCCATCAATAAAACCACAGGTAAACCAATATATAATACAGTAATGAAACCGATTAAAAGAAGATAATGAACAGAAATAACAAGGAAATAGAACTAGTGTGAAATTGAAAAGTATGAACAGTACAGAACAAAAAAATAACTTAAGAATGAAAAGAAAAATGAAACTGAACAATAAATTAACGTAGAAGAAGTCTCTATAGATCCCGATTCAAGGTTCCACCCAAACCAAGTAAAGAAAAAGATTATTAATGAAATGAAGTAGAAATTATGATAAGGAAATAACATAGTTCAACTAATGAAGGACATACCATGTTAAGCCTAATCGAAGGGTTTAGAAGAAAAACAACGAAGACTACGAGTCATAACGTAACTTAGTATTAACTAATCTAAATAAACTTATGAAATTCAAATAATTATAGATAAAGTTATTAACAATAAAATTGTAAAACATATCTTTCCAAAGTTGGTGGACTGTATGGCAAATGGTGGACCACAAAGCACAAGGCGAGGTCCGACAAAAGTCTGGACATTCGACAATTAACCTCCTGATGAAATATGGTGGAAATTGTCCGTGGAGTAACGTGAATGAAGGCCATTATAGACATTCTCAAAGATCATAGAATCTCCTTATTGGGAACAGAGACTACATAATGGAAATGAAAAACCAAACACTTGAAATCCAATGGTGGAAAAAGGCTATCAAGATCGCCATCTGCCTAAACAGGGTCGGCTTCTATTGGAGGAATTGTGGGTGAGAACCGAAGAAAGAGGCTGACTTTTTTAACATTCAATCTCCCAGAGGATAAACACTGATAAAAATCCATGCCAGGGTGTCCACACCTGCAGCCCATGAGATAGCACTAGTTGTAGGTATCACTCCCAAGTGATAATATTAGCTTTGGAATGTGACTGCAATAAGCTGAGATAAATGAAGGCAAATTTCAAACTCCACATAGTCTGGAAGTTATAATAAATGAAGGCCACTTCGTGAGTATACTAAATAGGAATGTGAAACAGTAAAGAATGACAAAAACATCCGAGTACAAGTGCTGCCACACGAGAAGTGACAGTTTGGTGGAAGAGTATAGAGGGAGTCACATATGTCATGTAAGTACATTGCACTCCATTAGTGGAGAAGTGATGCACGATGATTTGCATGAGAGACATGTTAGAATCACTAGATTTCAATAGGAGGGAGCAGAAGGCTTGTGGCATGCATTTAAAACTTTGCATATAGAGGGCAGCACTGAACAGGAATAGCTAATCTTGTGAGTGGAGGGAATTACCTGATCTGAACTACTTTTGACATTGTTTGGTATTATGTACATGGTGTGATAATAATATAAATTGATCAATTTTGGGGAAGGGTATGTAACATTTTTGACACAAAATATTCACACACTCAGACCATAAAGATGTGTTCAAGTCAGGGATTTACAAATTCCAAGGTGGAGATACCCCTTGAACTTATGACATTGAAAAAAAAAGAATATGGATCAAGTCTGAGATTCAGGACTATCTAGAAAGAGATCTGCAAAAAGTTGTACCCCATCCATGGTAAGCAAAGATCATCATCTTGTAAAAGTGAGAACATGTGACATAAAGGTCAGTGGCGAAGCTATCCATGTGTTCAAGTAACAGTATGCAACATAATAGAGATTGATCACCACCTGGAAAAGTGACATAAGTGTACTCAAGTTACTTTCATGACATACCTGCTCAACTATCACATGTCTCAAGCAACTAGAGAATAAAACATGCATTCATGCTGATACATACAAATATATTCTAGTCAAGCAACCAGATGCAGCACCTGCAGGTTTCTGTGTGAATAGGCTGTTGAAATGGGTGCTAGGAACCATCATCTTCATATACGATATGGATTATGTAAAAAAATTGGGAGGAGTGTTGTGCTTTGGACATGAAAGCCTTATGATGGAGTTTTTTGTAAAGAAAATTATGCTGCAGGACTATTGTTAAGATGCTTCATCAATGGATAGAGCACAACCAGATATGTCAGCCTAGACTGTAATAACATGTTGAAATTTCATAATTGCTTTAATATAACATACTCAACCCGTGTAAATGGTTCATAATACTTTCATATGAATGTATTCTCACTATAAAAAGATTATATTCTCATGTTATTTATAACAATGCAGTCTTACAATATTAATGATTCTCCTGATTTTTTTTCCAAGTCTTTCCACATCTGAAAAGCATCTGGCATCATTTTATTGAAATGCTCCTCCGAATATGCTGTGCGAATTATTCGACTGTGCCCATGGGAACTGCCTCGACTGTGTGGAAGAGGAAACTAAATAAACAAAGAAGTAAAGAAAACAAAATTACAATAATAGTGCAGTGTCGCATGTTCAATCACATAATATTGTGTAAGTATTTAACAGCACTGAATGTATAGAGGACAACGTATTACAAAATATACAATTATTTTACATTCTGATACCCCAAAAGACAATAATTACACAGGTATGGCAAAGAGTCTGTACTGCATAATATTGGGTCTTAGAAACCCTCTGTTTACGATTAATTTTAGAGATTCACACAAAGAGCATAGAAAATCTCACGTGAAGGTTGCAATATGCAAAATAATTTTTTCTCCTGGTGAGAGTTTTGCTTAATTTGGAGAAATTAATATGGAACATTTTTTTCATGTGATGAAGTCGTGGCTTAAAGACTAGAATTTTTTCAAAAGTTTTAAAAGATTTCAAGCAGTATAAAATGCAAGTTAAACTAGAGTAGGTTTATTACAATTAATTTATTAAGTTTATTACTAAAGGGACTAGTTTCATGTGGAGTTATTATTTGACTAAGTTTCTTAGTTTATTGATATGAATACCAAGTTTACGTTTAAAAATAAATTAAGATACTCGAGAATAACAAAGTTAATGATAGAAATCATGACAGCATTGGTGTCAGAAGCAGGATTTAATTTTGTAAATATAAAATGTAATCAAAATTTATCTTCATGATTTGAACACATACTCAAAGAGATCGAAAGTTGCATGGAAATGATGAAATAGTGGAAAGAGGATCATTAAGAAGAATTAAAAAACAAAAAATAATGAAAAGGGCAGGAACTTAGAAGGTTTACAAGAACAAGACATAAAACTTACAGAAGAATTATACAAAAACTCGTTTTGTAGCAGAAGCCATAAGAAATATACAAAAAGGCATTAATAAAATGAAAAATAAAGTACAAAACAGCATCAACAAAGTATAGTAGAACTTCAACAATAAAACTAACAAAGTACAAAAGGCCACCATTAGATATATAAATCATCAATAAATTGAAATAAAAACTAGCAACAAGTCTGTCACATCTCTGTCCAAATCTGCTCAACAATTTCAACCTCATACACTATTAATTATGCATTATGAAACAGGATAATATGTCTAATCTACACCTATTACAACCAATACTGTACAACCTATGAATCTAGGCTCTTCCTGGATTACTTCGTTGTTACGTATTGAGAATTTGAAATAATCTGCAGTGAAGTTAAATAATTTAAATTTTAATAGTTGAAACGTACCCTGGATTTAGTGTTTAGAAATATGCCGATATTTTATTTAATTTACACTATTTGCCAACAACATTGATTCACACCATTTTTGTTTTTGACACAAAAAAGTTTTAATATATATATATACAACTGTATAATTTATAATAGCAACTATTATGATTAATTATTACAAACAA